>NC_045542.1:85154393-85324461 GCF_009769535.1 Thamnophis elegans
ACTGGAAGAGAGGATACTTAACTGAGAGTCTTTTGATGATCATCCTTAGCATACTGTAAGTTTCTGAATGCCACCATTGTTAATTTCCCACATCTGCAGTGGAGATGTGGGAAATTAAAATAAGAGGCAGATGTGCCTTTGTGGTGCTGTTGAAAGTAACATACCAGGAAAAAATATTAGGGGATGCCAATCAGGTATGGGCCCTGTCAAGTTATTGGCTGCGATTGCTACCAACATATACATGTACAGCACATCTGATCCAATCTGACCTGACCATAGCTCATTACACCTATTTCTGTTAAGACTCTGGGCAGCATACAATGTATAACCTTAAAAAAATACACATAATATGAAATACAAAAAGAACATACAAAGAAGACAACCACACTCTCACTAATCAGAAAACCCGGAAAAGGCTTGCTACCCACTCTAGTTCAAGGTCTGGGAAATGAGCAAGGCCTTAAGATCAGTCTAAATAAGATAATAAGGATTGCATGCAAATATCTGGGGAGATATGGTTCCAGATGATAGGCACTGTAACAGAGAAGGACCGCCAGGCGATATTGCTTAATCAGCAGGAATTAGAGTGCATCAATTCTACTGGTTTGTGTAGGACCATGATGACAAAGTTATGGCACGTGTGCCCAAAGTGGCACACAGAGCCATGTCCCCTGGAATGTGTGGCGTCGCCTGTTCCTCTTCTGGGTTTCTGGCACACATGCACACGCAGCAATCAGCTGGCCTTTGTGTGTGTGGCAGTGCCGGAAACTGGAAGGGCTGGTCTTCCATTTTCCAGCTTGAGCATGCGTGCCAGCCAGCTGATTGGTGTCTGTGCATGCGTGGCAGTAACTGGAAGATCCAAGCTGCGTGCACGTGCCAAAACCCAAAAGTTCATTTTTCGGCATACACATGCTCCCTTGCCAGCTCCTCTTCCTGGTTGCAGCCTAGACAAGTTTGCGCAAAGTGGGCTCGCCATCACTGGTGTAAGATAAACAGCAACTATGGAAGAGAGGCAGATAAAACAGACAATATACCCCACTCTTCTCCCTACACTTGATCATAGCAAAAAGTACATCCTGGTTGTTCACATACTATAACAGTCAAATTTATTGTGGTTGTTGCTTCCCTGGTTAAGACAGTATTTAATGGGGGAGTAGGATATTAATCATTTTTCCAGGCATTCATGTTTCTAGGGATAAAGATATTTCTAGCTTACAGAATCTAAAGTTAACTAGGAAAGCCTATTCGATACCATATGAGTAATGATAAACTATTATTAGTGTGCTTTGTGTTATAATTATTGTTATTACAAGGAACATATGTCAGCAAACATCCTTACAGTTAAGGCTTTCTTGTGTTTTTATTATTTAGACTCCCCCCCCCCCAAAAAAATTCCCCAACTAGCATGCATGCATTACAGGAAACAGCAAAGCCAATATAATACTTACTGTGAGGGAATGATTATTTACGTTCCATAGAAAGGTTGTGATACTTGAAAGGTTTACTTTGCTAAATATGATAGGTGTAATAAAAGGTGTGTGTTTGTGAGCGTGCATTGGGAATAGTTCCAGATGACATTTAGAGTTCAATCTTTTCATTCTTTTTTGGTGAGAAGATGGCCCTCCTCATTGTTGAATGAAGCTAGTAGTAAACATCTTTGTCTTACTGGCATATGTGGTGGGAAGAATGGGAAAACAGTATCTATTTTTCTTGCTAAAGAATTCTCTGTAATTGAGACTAATAACAGCTCTGTTAATGATGACACTTTTTCCAGTGAAAATGTGCTCTTTTAAAAAATTGTAGTCTAAGTGGTACTGAACCTGATTGAGTAGGTTGTGTGTCCACTTCTATTAAGTATCTAGTATACATTAATGTGTTATGTAAATGGTGTTGTTAATCTATCTAATTTTCCTAGTTTCAGCATCATTTGGTCTCTAAGCTCATACTTAAAATGCTCTCAGATGAACAACATGGTAAGGTTAATTCAGAATTGTTACTGTCTCTTAGGAAAAAAGCTGTTAAAAGTTGATTAGTTGCCAACTTGACAGTGCAATTCCCTTTTTATACTTACTGTAGTTAAATTCCAAGTCCTTTTTCCTCTCAACACTCACATTGCTAACCAATTTTAGACCCTGTGCTTCTTAGTCTGGAAACTGGTTGTTTGTTAAAATAACTCAGTTATTTCTGAAATAACTCTTTCTCACAACAGATATTTTGTGATACAGTGCCAGACCACATTCCACAGCTAGACATACACATTGCATGCATAGTTCTTATGACTGGGGCATACATCTGCATGAACTTGCAGATATACAATTTACTGGTAAATTTGTGATGCCCATACATTTCTGGATCTATTATTTGCAAAATAATCACCTGATTCAGTACGGAGTAAGCACTCAGGAAAAACAATTCCTGCGTATGAATCATCTCCATTTAAGAAGCAAAATGTTTTAAAAGCTCCTAACTTAGAGAGAGATCCACACCCATAGTGGGAGTCTATAGACCTTCTACTGAACTTGATAATCTCCCTTCTGACATGTACAGGGAATGTGCACTCAATGCACTCTCTTTCCCTACCCCTTAGACCATCTGGTTGGTGGGGAAAAATGAAGACTTTCCAACTATTACTGACAGTGGTTAAACAACAAAAGTTGGCTCAAAGTTGAACTAAATAAGTGCATGGACAGAGAAATGATGCTTTCTAAGGAATGACATGCTGTGTACACGGTTTGTCAGGCCAGTTGTTTTTTTTTAACTTTCCAGTCCTGCTTGTAACCCTGAGAGATACTCTGTCATCGGGCCACTAACCAATCTGACCAAGCTAAATTTCAAAGCCCAAACAAGGTCAACCATGTGCTGCCACCTGCCGAACCATTGTTATGATAGCATCTTGAATGAATCAGATATTATAACCACTTACAATGTAATGTTAATGGAGATGACGAAGGTTCATTATAGGAGCAGGCAACCTGTGGCCCCTGAAAGACTACACATAGCCCCCAGAACAGTTCTGAAACTGTTGCCAATTTGTGATTTTTAACCTGACAGAATAGAAAAAAAATAATTATATGCCCAGGGAATGTTGCATTAACTCTACTAGTAAGTGTTGCAATTACATTAATTTTAATGTATTTTTGCCCTTGGCCTGAAAAAACTTCATTATTATAAACCTACCCATGATAATGTGAGAAACTTTCTTTGCCATCTCTTTCACAAGATAGTAGAAACTTCCAGATTCCAGAAGCTCAACATGATAACAGCTGAGTTTGATGCTTCTCATATGTGGACTATTCAAAGCTGCAACCTGTCAGTTAATTACAACTTATACTGTCATGTAAATTGAAAGCCTCCATTAAGTTTGGACATCATCTTGTTATTCATTAATGAATGATCAGTGGAGCAAATCATCTTGGCTCTTTGGATATTTCACTCAAACCATCATGCTGAGTGTGAGACGACTCAAGAATTTCATTATTTGACTTGGGGCCAGGCTTTTGTTTTTGATGTTTATGGTTTTAATAGTTTTAATGTGGTTTTATGTTGTTTTAATTCTTAATTGGGAGCCATTCAGAGTTTAGTATAAGATGTACCGCCATGTAAATATTTCAAATATATAAATAAAATTACCCAGGCTGAGTGAAAGTATGGTATAGATTATTTAAAAAGTGTGTCTTGTCTGTTTTCAAAAAGAAAATGGCAGAGTGGGAAAGAATTGAGAATTTTTTTTATAGGGAAAAACTAATTTTAAGTTTGCTGCCTTTGTTACTATAGATTTTACACCACTTGCTTCTGAATACTTTTTTTTCCCTTTGCCTCCTTCAAAATCAATCTTGGCATTTTACACTTCTACCGAATTGATGTGGGGAATTGGAAATTAATTCCATGGGTATATAGATGGTGTTTTATATGCTGTTTGCCTTAGTGTTTAGTATTCCTCTATTCAATTGCAATACTTTAATAAAAGAAAACAGTGTGAGTCAGGATGGAGACCATTTGCCCTGGGATATTGTCAGCAATAAATCATTTTATATCTAAAACAGATAAACTGGTAATAATACATAAGGGTGTCCTTTGTGGAATGGATTTTTAATGAAACTATCTAACTAAATAGGCACTCAGGAATTTGTGATCTGTGAAGCTAAGTGTCAATCAGTTTGGTGTAGTGATTAAGGTACCAGGTTATCAACCTGGAGACCATGATATCTAGTCTGTGATAGGCATAACAGGCTAGTCACTTTCTCAGCCCCAGGAAGGAGGCAATAGCAAACCACTTTCGAGAGCTCCCCCAGAAAACAGCAAGGATTTGTCCTGGCAATCCTTGTGAGTTAAGACTCACAGAAGGCGTGTGAGTGCACACACACACACAAATGTAGGAAATTCAAAGTTCATAATTCACATTATAGTTACAATGTCTTATCTTTACATAGGACTCCTCATTATCCATAGTATATATTCATTTTTGTTGGGTTTAATAAGGATGTTGATCAGTTCTTGCTTTAGTTTTAGAAACCTTATTGTTCCTAGCCTAGGTTTTCCTAACACAACTGTCATTATTATGCATTGTATTGTTGTTGTATGTGTCTCTCTGTGTGCATTTATATTGGGAGTTTACCTATAAATCAAAGAATAGAACATATATGCATTCCTTTATAAAAAATTTTAGCACTAACTATATTCACTTATCCCAAAGTCTACGGAGATTCTCAGTTATCCAGGTCATGGTTCTCTCAAAGATGCTTTTCCAAGAGGCAACTGAACTTTCTAGTTTTTCTTTGAAAACGTTTCGATGCTTCTTGGATGAGAAGCGAAATGTCTTCAAAGAAAATCCAGAAAATCCAGTTGCCTTTTGGAAAAGCACCTTCGGGACTTATCCCAAAGCTATCTTACCAGCAGTACAAATCTGTCCACTTTTCTGATAAACACACTTGCCTGAATTGTATTGATGAACATCACCCAAATTAAATGAAAGAAAAGCTAGTGATGCTATAAATTAAATCTTCAATCTAATTCATTCAGTGTGAAACTAATTTTAAACTCTACTTTCATAGAGAACAGAAATAAAATTTAACTTTATAAAATGCAGTCAATTAATTCTTACTTGCTTGCTTCTGAGAAGTCTTTTGCCTTTAAAATGCAATTTAAAGCAGTTTATTGAAGGGGTTTTTTTATCAGTACTATTAGCCAGCTGTGTTGTGTGGGTAAATGGACCAAAGGCTGAAAAGTCCATATTGCAAATTGCTGGGATAGTAGGATTTTAATCAGTCTGAGAGCCAACTTGCATCTGAGGATACTGTCAGGCCTGCATTTATAATCCTTTTAGAATTTTGGCCTGCCACACTTTCTCTTATTTCATTATGCTGTTTCTTTAAGTATAGTCAATGGGAGGGGGGAATAGGAGTAGTAGGATTTGGAATGTATTGTTTTCATTCTTTGCTAGAAGTCAAGGTCATCCTTTGTCTCTGCACTTTCATACCTGACCAGAAGAAGCTGGGCATGGACGCCAGCATGGAAGGAGAAGATTGGACCATGTGATGGACTGTGGGTGTGAGAACAAGATCATGAACTTTTAACTGGGTGGGATTCTGATGTAACTTCTAGAGTTGGGATCCCCACAGCTGTGTGCCAACATTCCTGCTTTATTAAATTGGAACTTTAAGCAGAGTTTTGCCTTTGATTCTGATTTGATTCTACATGGTATTTGGAAAGCTGACAGATACCTTATCAGAGTTCACTACCTCACATATGATCAGTGAGTAGCATCAACAAAATTATCTCCTTCTCCAAAGGCTCTAACTTTAGGATCAATGATTTGGCAAAGAACTAGGAGAGTAGAGCCATCCCCAAATACTCCTGAATGCAACTTTGCACTGCCTCACAATGTCCTCACCGTGTATAAAGTTCTTTAAAATAAGTTGTCTAGCATTCCTTTCATGGATGGTCCAACAATCTGGGAAGCACAGAAGTTGATATGTAATTGTTGTCGCATTCCTTTCTTTGACATACTATATACTGTATTTGGCACAACAAGAAAAAGTAATGCTACCGTTCTGCTCTTTAAATGTGGTGAAGTGAAGGCAAGAAAGTTGTATCTTTGACACCTACTTTAGAAGTTAGCAAGTCGACTTATATACCACTTCATAGGGCTTTCAGCCCTCTCTAAGCGGTTTACAGAGTCAGCATATCGCCCCCACAGTCTGGGTCCTCATTTTACCCACCTCGGAAGGATGGAAGGCTGAGTCAACCTTTGAGCCGGTGAGATTTGAACCGCCGAACTGCAGTTAGCAGTCAGCTGAAGTGGCCTGCAGTACTGCACTCTAACCACTGCGCCACCTCGGCTCTTAAGTTGACATGAGATCCACTTGAAACAGCAACAAGAGGCAAGATACGGAGGAGGCAAGAAGGAGCTAGGGTGGGATAAGATGCAAGCCGCCTGCATCTGGATCAAGAATTAATATTGCAGAACTATTTTGCAGTGCTTTCTCTGGTGCTACAACCAAGGCAAAATTAGTCAGCACTGTAAAGGAAAAATAAGAGGTCTAATTACTTTTGCCAAAATTGATCCAGTGATGGAGGAGAAATTATAATTACTTTTTCTCTCAGCAGACTTTGAGGGGGGAAAGTTGGGAGGGATTTCATGGAGCTTCAGAAAGGTCATCCTGACCTGAACATACTGAATGAAAAAAAATTCCTCTTGCCACCTTTTGGCAGGGTAATATTTAGATCCTTATTATCATGATCCAGGAGCTTGTCTTTTGATTAATCTGAACATGGGATCTCCAACTTCTATATATTCTGGATCAGACATACACTGAGTTCTGATGCTCAGCTAGGATACTTAGCTTTTCTCTAGATAAATTTTTGCAATGAGTTTGATTGTCTTTTGACAGCAATCCCCCAACACTACTGTAACATTACTGGATTTTCTGCCCAGTCAATTACATGTAAAAATCGGCATATAAGCACAAAACTACACGTACATATTTTATTGAACCTAATTGACCTGTGGTTTATAAACAGATATCAACAGCCCAATGCAAATGTAAACTGCCTGGTGCCAGATATTGGTTCCATACAATTTGTACCATACTGTAGGTTGTATAGTCCATGGCTGCAGTTTCCTTCCCAATTCATATGTTGATGAGAAGTTAATCTGAATATGTCATCCATCTTCTCCATCTTTCGCTTTTTCTTTTCTCTGGAAGTTTACATTTTTAAGCTCTTTGAGACAGGAAGTTAATTTTTCCATTTGGTTAATTTTTTTCCTACTCCATTTAGTATACTACGCACAATGAAGTGTGGATTGATTGATTGATTGAGTCATTCATTCATTCAGAAAGTCCTTTAGGCCCTTTTCTCCCTTAACTTTACAGATTATGTCTCAGCTTCTAACCTTCATTTCTCCTCATTTACTCATAGAAAGATGACTTCATTCTTTATCTCTTGCTGTCTTGTAAACTTGACTTTTCTTGAATCCATCAGAACCCATCAAAAACAACCCTTGTACTTGTTTTTTCTTGAACTCATCAGAATGACTATATGATGCCCGTCTTGAGACAGCACTTTAGTACTTGTTTTTTCTTAAACTCTTCAATATATTTCCCCTGGTTCTCATGCTCTGTTTGAAACAATAGATAACTAAGCCTAAATCCATGTGTCTGACCTCTTCTTCTGTTGCTTTGCCATGTACCATTATAAATTCCATGGAGCAAAAACTTGCCCTCTTTTACTTTTCAAGGTACCATACACACTTGACAGCATATGAGGAACAGTAGTTGAAATTGAAATCAACCTCCAAGATGATTGGAGATCAAATTGTAGGATAGAAATTCAATGCTCTGGCATTCTTAGTGAAAGAGGAGCTGTAATCTCTTCTGTTTGGCTGAGGAACCTTACAAATGAACACAGGCGATGGGTTATGCAAACACTTGAGAGAAGAAATTGAAACATGCAAAGAGAATGTGATAGCCCAACTAAAGTACAGCTTGGGTTTCATTAAAATAGATAATTCTATTATCTGAAGCAGAATGTTGGCTAGATATGTGGCTAGGAAACATGAGAAATAGAGCGGCTGACTTTTTTTCTTTTCCTTTTTTTTTTCCTTTAAATTGCACCTTGTTTTGAATGCCTTGGCTTAAATCTCACCTTTTCATCAATTCATATGTACAACACATTTCTCCCCGTTGTTAACCTGGCTTATGACAATTATATTTTCTCCAATACCGTCATTGCAGTTTTCAGCTTTTTCTAAAAAGTTCCATGTTGTGTTATTATATTCACACAAAGTGGAAATATGTAATTAAAATAAAGCCCTTTCTTAAAAGCGCCGGAATTAACTTTAGGTAAGCCACTTCTATGCAATCCCCCACAATAAGATCATATTTCATAAAATTCAAAAAGTCAATCACTGGATTAATTAACAAGCTAGTCTAATCAATAATATGCTTCATATTGCATAATTCCATTATTAAAATGAACAGGAGCTGTGTTTGTTTCACTCCTGCAGTTATCATGAGAAGATCAATACTATTGAATATATTGGTACTACTAGCAGAACTAGATGTGAATTAATTTTCTATTAGTACTACCAAGAATAGTACTACTAATAGTACTAATTAATAAAATTAAGTCAAATCTCATTTTCAGTTAATCTAAAACCCCACATATTTAAATATATATACAAAAGAAATAGTATTAATAATATTGTTATTAATGCAATTTCTTAATTTTCTTAATTGGTCTAAATTTATGCAAATTCACATAGCACAGGTCTTCATTCAGCCCTGTTTTTAAGAGATCAAAGAGATGGGCAGAATATGGAGGAAGAAAAGTAAGATTTAGTATTTTACAATAGGGCTTTAAAAATAATTCTGCAGCAAGAGGCAGTTCAACTTTTATCAAAACTGTTTGTTTTGCTCTGCACAATAGATTTGCTTTTAAATGGATAGGAAGGATAGCAAAAAGAGGAATTACACACTGAAAGGCACTAATTCTATCTCTCAAGAAAATGATGGTTTCTACCTGCAGAATGATATGGGTATCATTTAGGATTAGTAACAATGGTAGTTTTTGTCAACCTATCTTAGTTGAAAGTGAGCAACAAGAGGACAACAATCATTTTCCCTTCTGAGAGTGTCAATAATTCATTTTACCTCCAAGATGATTATCTCATCTTTTGTATCCTGGATAGAGAGAGATGCAGGAGGAAGAGAGTTAGCAAAGATGAGGAAACATTTTCAAATGAGTAGGACACAGTCTTCTACCTAATATATATTCTGCGTTTTTAAAAAATTATTATTGTTGATCATACAGTCAGCTGTTTTGACTAGATTTGACATTTTTGAGTAACTATCAAGTCGTTCCCAAGGACCTGGGACACATAAATGGTGTTGCATAATAATGTTAAAGGTATCAGATGCAGGATGTAAGCTGTTCCAAGTAAAGCTGCCTTTTGCAATTGATTGGTGGTGATTTTGTCAATGTCAGTGCTGCTCAAGTGTTGCTCCAGATACGGTATTTTGGAATTGAACTGAAGGTATGTATTAGTACTTGTACTACCGGTGTTTGTTTTTCCCCCTATAACTCTTCTACCTCTATTTACAGCTCTTTAAGGTTTGAGATTCTCTCTATTCTTTCTTTTCTATTCCGCTATTGCAATATCTACTCTTTCATCAACAACTGTTGTGTCTGGGCTATTGTATGGCAGGTACTTGTCTGAATTCCGAAGTCCCAGAGTACTTTAGCTTCTTCATTTTCTTTAATTTGTCTGTTTTGTGCTTGCAGGCAAGTGACATTTCTTGCAGATATTCCATTGCGCCATTGTTGCTACTTTTTCATGCCATTGTTTGTAATCAGTCTGTGTGATCTTCTTGCAGCAGCTAACTAGGTGGTCCACTGTTTCTTCAGCTTCTTTGCAGAGGCAGCATTTGCTGTCTGCTGCTATCTTCACAATTCTGAGTTTGCGTGCATTTATTCTGAAGGCTTCGCCTTATGAAACTGGAATTAACCCTTCTGTCTCTTTCTTCAATTTTCCTGCTCTTAGCCATTGCTGGATCTTTAAGAGATCTGATTTGCCTGCTAGGTTTTTATGTATTGGCTAGGTAATATTTTGCTTTGTCATGTCTCTTTTCTTGGGGGAGGGGGTTGGTCTTTCTTGTAGGCCAGTTTGGTCTGTTTTGTATTCAGTAAGTCTTCATTCTTCAGTGCCTCTTCTTTACTGCCTTTCCAATATTCTTCCTTTTTTCTTCTTCAACTGTCTAGTGTCCTTGCAAAATTATTATTATTAGTGGTGGTATTTACTGATTAATGCAATGAGAGAGAATTTGGTCTAAAATATATTTATTTTTTATAATCCTAACACAATGAAAAATATTCAATGGTTGTGTCTAAATGCTAATGTAAGGAAGAAAGGATATGGGGAAAGAGGAAAGACTTATAAAGTGCACAGTTGAGTGAAGTTCTTAACTTAGTGTCATCTAGAATACATGACATAATCCACTGACTTTTCTTCACACACATTCTCTGTCTCTGTCTGTCTGTCTGTCTGTCTCTCTCTCTCTCTCTCTCTCACACACACACACACACAAACACACACACACAGAGAGAGAGCGGGAGGGAGAGAGAGAGAGAGGGAGAGAGAGAGGGAGAGAGAGAGAGAGAGAGAGAGAGAGAGAGAGAGAGAGAGAGAGAGAGAGAGAGAGAGAGAGACCGAGACCTTAGCAAGGCTCAGAAAGGAAGATTTAAGAGGACAGTAACCAAGACAAAGGAATCACACTTTCTTGTAGGGTCAGCTCAACTCTGTGGAAGACAGCCTTGATGAAGCCAGAGGTAGAAAATAAAGACTTCCCAACATACACACACACACATTTGGGCAGAATACACAGTATTCTGCAGAATTTCAATTACAATGACATACTATAACTACCACAAACTCAATTTCTTATCAGTACTGTTTGGTCTTCTAATATTAATTCATACCATGATTCCGTCCAATATGCCTCTTGATTTGGGTCTCAGAAAATGTACCATTCATGCAACTACCCAAGAGAACAGCACTTTCCTTTCATCATAGCTTACACCTGATGGCCAGTGAGATTGCTGCCCCAAGGCTCAAGGGTGACAAGCATTTCAATTGAAAACTATGGGAGCAATCTTCAGCTAGGCTTTTTAGCATATTTCAAATGAGGTTTCCACAAAGGAATCATTGTGCTGAGATTGGCCCAGTTTTAGTAATTGCTTGTTTTCTGTATGCGGCAAGTTTACATTCTGGAGCATGTAACCACATCAAAATATGAAAGACTTCGGCATGAATGGGAGTAGTAAGGCTAAGTTTACATCTTATGTAAGCAAATGAGAATGAGCATCCATTGGAATTAAAAGAAGGCATGTTCATGTCCCTCAACTTGCCAATGGAGCCTTCTAAGGTCCTTTAAAGTGTTGCAATTATGTTGACATCTCATTTGACTTCATCTGTAATTCAAAAGGTAGAATGATGTAAGAGGAAGAGCAATCTGCCAGGGTGACAGGAATGTTAGTTGAATGCTTTGTCAATCAAATGCTCAATAAATAATATCACCTTACCCATTGATTGCAGTGCGAAATTTGTCACATATCAAACTATGAAATGCACAAGTAGAAGTCACTGTCTGATATGAAGGAGCAAGCTTCTTCATTCAATTGTATGAATGCTTCTGATGTTTCCCTGTTAATATCTTCAATCTCTTCATCATGGAAACAGCAAATACAAGGAATTTGAAGTGACTTCAACTGAAGAAAAGACTTAGTCAGTGCTGTAATTGAAGCACTGAAGAAAAGTGACTCTCATAATTAATTAAGATCCTTTCATAATTATTATACTAAAACATAGCCTTAATCACCCATGAGCTTTATAGAAAGATCATAGATTATATAAATGTTTAAAGAGAATGGAAAAGAGAAAAATTTTCTGAGACTCAGATATTTAGAATAAATATATTTCTTAAATTTATGAAGAAGTAGAAACACAATTGTACTATTCATCTCATTCAGAATTTATCATTCATGTACTACAGATTAACATTTGTGACTGCTAAATAGAAGTGGATCTAATATTTATTTGTCAGCTGGGCTGAGATCAGAAATTTTAAAATTATTATTCTAGAATGAGCCAAAAATCAAAGAATCATTATTTGGAAAAAGCCATTTAGGCCCTAGAATTTGACCACCTCTGCAGTGCAGTAATTCAGACTGAAGCATCTAGCGAGAGATAGTTATTACTCTTGATTTGAATGCATTCTGTCGAGGAGAGCTCACTACTTTAGCAAATTAATTGAATTGCTTTTACTCCTGATTATGAAGATTGCATATCATCAGGTTGCTGTTGACTCTTAATGGAAACACATATAGATTTTCTCCATGATGATCTGCCCCTAACCTAGTTCTTCAGTTCTTCGAATGATGCATTGGAAGAGCTGCTATAGCTGAGCCCATCAACTTAGCTGCTAGTTGATCTATTGTTTTTCTTTCCATCTTTCCCAGTATTAGAATCTTTCTTAGAGAGCTAAGAGACCTTGCATTCTATGTCCATAGTAGGCTAATTTTCTGCCTGGAGTTGATTGTTTGATGATCCATTTGTTGATTTTTGACTGTTCGCAGCCTATTTGGGAGTCTTCTCTAATACCAAAGTTCAAAGGCATCAATACTCTTCCTATCTTGCTTCTTCAAAATCCACTTTAGCTTCTACTGAATGGCACAAGGAATACCATGGCTTGCTTTTACACTTAGAATGGGGTTTCTCCCTATTTATCTTATTTATTAAATTTATATGCCAGTCATTTTAATGAGAAGTGACTTTGGGTGGCTTACAACATAATTTTCCTCCTAACATTCAGAATCTTTTTTATTTATCTTGAATCCATTTATCTTGAATCCATTGTTGCATTCTGGAACTTCTCTTGTAAAGAATGTTGCCGTATCTCCTCAATGTTAAATTTCCTTTATAGGACTTCTTTTTCTGTCCATACTGTTCGTATAGTAGTGGCTAAAGTGCTGGACTAGTCTGTGAATTCTAGTCTCACACAGCCATAAAACCTATCTGGGTGACTTTTGGCAAATCACTCTGCCTCATCCCAAACCACTTCCCAGAGTGGTTGTTGTGGGCATTAGCTTTATGTCCACTATCTTGAATTATACGAAATAACGGCAGGATAGAAATTAAATAATAAATTAATAAATTTTCATTGCCCATCTCTGCACCTCTCTCACCTTGTCTAAAGCCTTCTTCAAGTATAGTGTCCAAAACTGAATGTACTATTAATAACAAGGTCTTAATCCAATCCATAATAAAAAGAACTATTGTCTTCCAAAATTTGGAAACTATTTTTACTTTTGATGGACTTAAAATTGCATTTGCATTTTTTTTTGTAACCATACTATACTTTGATTCATGAAGAGATATTATACTGCTCCATGGATTTACAGAACAGAGAAGCCTTGTTGATCCCAATCTGCCTTTTCAATTGGCCCCTGTGTTAGGCAGGGACTTGCCAATGAGAAGAATGAACAAGTGTTAAATTGAGAGTTCAAATAATCAGCCCTGAAGCAACCCTGTCAGATGTCAAAAGAATCGAAACCCCCATGAATCACATTGCATAGGTCTTATTTCCCACCCATACTTTCGGAGTCATGTTTTTATTTACAACAAGAAGGAATCTGTATACAGTAATGCTCCCCTGACTTCAGTAATGAAAAAATAAATAAGACTTCAGTGAAAAGTAAATATGGCTAATATTCACAATTGTTATCTACTGATTTTCCATCTGATGTGTTGTTCTATACAGATGGGTTGAGACTGTCAAAACATTTAGATCGTTAGAACAGAGAAAAAGGAAGTGGAGGTTTTTTTTTAAAGTGTTAGCATCTTGCTTTTGGAGACTGTGTTGTGATGAGAAAACCACTATGTTTAATCCAATTGGTGTGTCTCCCCACCCATGGAAATACAGATATGCTGACGTTTTCAGTAGTAGAATAAGCAGACAGGAAACTTTGGGTGATTTCAGCTCCTTCTTTCAGTGTCTCTGCTTCCCCCATCCCTAACCCAAATGGTTCCACCCATCTCCTGAACATCTTTTTCCCCAGAACAACTGATACATGTTACTAGATATTCCAAAGTCCCCCCCCCAAAAAAATCGGTCTTCTGTTGTAAATGTGATTTGTCTAGAGATAATTTGAAATAATGGTTCAAGTGTTGGGGTATGGAAGGGAAATTCAGGTTCAAGTTATCCATGGAAATTCACCCATGGAGAAAATCTGGATAAATTCAATTCGGTTACTATCCCAACCTGATCTATCTCTCAAGATTGTTGTGAAATAAAATTAAACAGAAAAAAACATTGTAAAATGCCTTAAGCTCATGGAGAAAAAGCGGGCTATAAACCAAATTGCAATAATTTGTCTGGCTTCTCCCGATGACAAATGGGAATTCTATATTTTTAAACAAATAGCAGTCTGATTATATGGAATATTATTTCCCTTGTCAGTTTAGGCCTTCAACTTGTGGAAAAGTTAAGAAGTAAACGATTCAACTCTAATTAGCTCCTGTTGTGTACATTTCTTTTCATATTAACTTCTAAGAAGCGGAGTGGGGCATGTAAGCGACTTTAAAAAAAGGAGTAATGGGGCTTCCTTTATGGTTAAGACGCTGATAGGTGTGAGGTTGTTTTTCTCGTAAATGTACTGTAACTGTAAAATCATATGAAACAAGAGAGGTCAAAAGTGTTTGGGGATGATTTGACTATCAGGGCAGCACAAGTAGCCAAACCATTTAACCTCATTTTTCCACTTTTCTTCTTTTCCCACTGAGCCACCTACATCTTCCTCTCAGAAGAGAAATGCTTGCCAAGCAAAAAGGGGAAAAAAGAGATGCATCAGCACTTCAGCCCAATTAGTATGCACTTGAGAAAAAATTTTAAAATCCACCCTCGGAAATTGAAACTTATTGCAAATCTATGTATACTATCTAAGTGTTGCTAGCAATTCTGATGCCATTTGAATAACAAGACTGAAGTTTGCAAATCAGGCAGTTCTTCTGCCACAGAAACAGTTGATCAGATTGTTTTGGAATATGGAGTGGTTTTAAGGAAGCCTGGAATCGTTGCACTGTCGTTTTTAATCAGGCACCAGGGGTGAAACTCAAAGAGAGAGGGAAGAGGCAGGAGGTGTTCCTTAGAGGTGACCCACCTTTCTATCACCTTTGGAGGGGAGGGACGAAGGGACACCTAAAAATAAGCAGGTCTATAGCACAAATATTGGTTAGGGTGGGATTTTCTTTTTCTCAGTATAGGGAAAAAGAATTGGGGGATTCTTTGGGCGTGTTTTTTTAGCTTTATGCTTAATGCATTTTAAGGTTTTCATTTAAAATTCTATTAAACATAAAGCACAGAGTTGGAAGGTTCATTAGAAGTCACTTAGTCCAGCCTCAGAGAACATTGCAGACAGATGCCTCAGTATGAGGACCTCTAACAAATGAGAATTCATCACAAGATACGGCTATCTGTTCCACAGACTGACAGCTGCTGCATTCAAGAAATTCCTCCTGATTTTTAGCCTAGCTGCAATCTGCTTCCTTGTAATGTTAACCTATTGACCCTGGTCCCTTGCGTTTCCACACACACACCCCACCCAGCAAGAGAGAATAAATCTACTATCTCTTCTGTGTGACAAGTCTTGAAATATTCAAAGTCTTTTCTGTAAGCTGTAGTCATTGTTCTGTGCTGCTCAGAACCAGTTTGGAATACAATGTCCAGTGCTGGATATCACATTTCAAAAAATGACAGATTACAGCAAGTTCCAAGAATGACTAGCAAAGTGGGGATGAGTCTACAAATCAAGCCCTATCTATAAGTATAGATTGAGCATCTTATTTTCCCCCAAAATATAGGAATTGGGATAGAGAACTGAATAGAAGATTTAGAGAACCATCCAGATCCAGATCTGGAATGCATGTCACAAGGATTTCTCCAGATAGTTTCCTTATCTAATGAGTCCGGTCGCTCACATCTGTCTGCTTCTTGCCCCGGGAGAAGGTTAAGAGGTTACACTACTTAAAAATTCCAGTCTGAATATCAACCATTGAAGCTTTTCATATTCAATAATATACAAAAAGGAACAACAGTTAGATATGCTGAATTATTAAATACAGAGGGTGAACTCAGATCCATACAAGATTTGAAACAGGAAGGTATTGAAGTTAATTGGTATTCATATGTGCAAACACATTCTAGATACAATGAAGATCGAAAAAAGGATGGTTTATATGCTAAAATGACTGAATTAGATAAAATCTTAACAGGTACCGATGAAAAAGTAATTTAAAAACTCTATGGCTACTTATTAGAGGTGAAACTTCAGGAAGAACAAGTCAAAGAAACTATGTTAGCCTGGGAAAAAACTTTGGACATGGGATTGAATTAGAGAAATGGCAAAAGCTGTGGACTCAAAACTATAAAAGGGGAGGGCAGGGAGGGAGAATAAATTTTCCTAACAGATAAATATTTGAATAAAACAGCACTGAAATATTTGAACAGAATGGAATTGGCATCTATATTTTTCCCACTCATTTTTTT
Organism: Thamnophis elegans; assembly: GCF_009769535.1. Lineage (NCBI taxonomy): Eukaryota > Metazoa > Chordata > Lepidosauria > Squamata > Natricidae > Thamnophis > Thamnophis elegans. The sequence continues at coordinate 85,170,995 of NC_045542.1, forward strand.
TATTTTTTGGAGTTATATACAGCTGATTGTTTGAAACGGATACATCAGCTACATAATAGTCTTTCAGAGATGGTTCTAGAAGATACAGGTCTTTTAAAATCGACTGTGTAGGTAAAACAGATCTTTGAAGAACTCCATTAGTTATTTCTCTTTGCTTTGTCAATTCCCTCCCTTTACTGCACAAACCTTTCCATGTTCAGCCAGAAGCAAAATCTTTCTATCTGGTTTGCATCCAGAAAAGTGCTCATTCTTGACATTGAGAGACAGTGCTTGTCTTATGGACTTAATCTAAGGGGTGAATTGGTATCAGTTATCCACAATACTGTCCTTCACTTCCTACTGGCATTTCAGGACTACAGTTCTCACTTTTGTTTGGAAATGTATGGAAAATCCTGGAACAGTGATGGTGAACCTTTTAGACACAGAGTGCCCAAACTGGGTGTTTGTGCATGCCCAAACTGAAAGGTGCAGACATGTATGAATGTGTGAATGCGCAGGCATGGACACTTGCATGTGTGGACATGCATGCATGCGCAGCAGAGACCTGAAGACCAGCTGACCAATGGGAGGTGGGCATCCCACCATCAGCTGCACACCCAGCAGAAATATCTCTTTCTTTCATGAGCTTCTACTTCATGGTTTGCAGGGAAACAGAAGCTCACCAAAGAAACGCCACGGAGATCTGACCTGGGGCGATGGCGCATATGCCAGCAGAGAGGGCTCTGCGTGCCACCCCTGGCACATGTTCCATAGGTTCATAGCCCTAGAGCTTAGGTTTAGAACACATTCAAGCTCTGACATGTCTAAGTCAGACTGGAAGAAAGTCTACTCTGAGACCCTGGAGACCTAATGCCAACCTGCAATGATTGATTAGTGCTTGATTGGATGCATTAGTGACTTCCTAAGTAGTTATTCAACTTCGCTCAAACTGCAGTTTTGTTTGCCAACTGTAGATAGTCCCAGTACATTGTTACCATAATGTGTCAGGAAAACAGTGTGGTTCCCATTGCACTTTATCCTTCTAAGGGGTACAACAGCTCTGTGTGCTGGTAAGATTATTGTATCATAAACTGAATTCTCAGTGGACCCAGTGTGACAAATGGTGAGATTCAGCATTCATTCATTCTAAGTCATTCTACATTTGCTGAGCCAGCAGCTTAGAAGCTCGGGCCGTATAGCAGTTGTAAGCACTGTTCATTGCACAGAAGTTTTATCACTCCAATCACATGCCATTGTCAGAGGAAGGTTATGTCAGCCACTCTAATGTGGTCAACCCAAATTGCATCAAAATTCTTTCTCCTAAGCACAGATCTCACTGCTAGGACAGTGTGGGAAGAAGCCAATAGTAATAAAACCCAAGCGTAGGTTGCAATAACTTTCCCTCATTTCCTTTTTGCAATGCCAGTGGGCTGAAGCAAACTGATTGCAGCAAAAGTGAGAAAACACAAAAGCAATCTGCTGAATTCTGAAATGACTCTGTGTTGATCACATCCTGACAGCAAGTTGAAAAGGCATTGAAGTTGTTGTTGACATATCTTTTGAGAAGTGCATGAAACCAAATTTGGAAAACTGATGTGGAAGCTGTGAGATTTTTATCATCATTCTTCTTCTGTGCAACTTACATTAGGCTATGTTGAGCAGGTGCTCTCTGGAATACATAGTAGGGAACTTTGTAACTATTAGATTTTGATTCACATCCAGGTCTCCTTTGCTTGATGTTTCACACTTCACAATGTCGTGGTTTGCTGAATCTGTCACAATGATTATATTCACCCAGCATTCCCTTAATCCAGGTTTACAAACAGCAGTAGGTGGATTCACAAAATATGTTACTCCCAAACCAAACTAACTTCACTAATGTTATTTCCTGACAAAATTAGTATACCAGTGAAATGCTGTATTTGGAGTTCAGTAAGGCATTTGAGAAAGTAGACCAAATCTACTATTTGATAAGATAGAAAAATGTGGGTTAAACAACAACACTACCAGATGGATTTGTAACCACATCAGTGGGTAGTCCTTAATGGAGCTGCATGGAGGTAAGCATTCAGTGGGGCACCTCAAGGCTCTTAGTCTAGTACTCTTCAATATCTTCATAAATGATTTAGATGAGGGGACAGAAGAAGATTTGCAGATTACACAAAGCTGGCAGAAATAGCCAACACTCCAGAAAATAGGTTCAAGATACAGAAGGATCTTGATAGACTTGAACACTGGGCTCTATCTAACAAAATGAAATTCAATGCTGAGAAAAGTAAGGTTCTACATTTAGGCAAGAAAAACCAAATGCACAGGTATAAAATAGATGGTACCTGGCTCAATAGTAATAATTGTGAGAGTGATCCTGAAGTCCTAGTGGACAACCACTTAAGTATGAGCCAGCAGAGTGCTGCAGCCACCAAAAAGGCTAACACATTCCTAGGCTGCATTAACAGAAGGATACACTCAAGATCATGTGAAGTGTTAAAGGTAAAGGTAAAGGTTCCCCTAGCACATATGTGCTAATCATTTCCAATTTAGGGGGAAGTGTTCATCTCTGTTTCAAAGTCTGAAGATGTCTCCATGGTCATGTGGCCAGCATAACTAAATGCCGAAGGCACACGGAAAGCTGTTACTTTCCTACCAAAGTGGTCCCTATTTTTCTACTTGCATTTTTAGATGCTTTCAAACTGCTAGGTTGGCAGAAGCTGGGACAAATAACAGGAGTTCACTCCATTACGTGGTGCTAGGGATTCGAACCACCGAACTGCCAAGCTTTCTGATCGACAAACTCAGTGTCCTAGCCACTATACAACTAGACTATTCACCTATACAGGAGAATAATTTTCAAAGCCTTTCTCCAGACAGGAGAACAGGAGCTCGCTCCATTATGCAACGCTAGGGATTTGAACTGCTGAACTACCAATCTTTTTGATCAACAAGCTGAGAGTCTTAGCAGTGAGCCATCACATCCCAGTATGTGAAGTGTTAGTACCACTTTATAATGCCTTGGTAAGACCACACTTGGAATGTTTCATCCAGTTTTGGTCACCATGTTATAAAAGAGATTCCAGAAAAAGTATAGAGAAGAACAAAGATGATTAGGGGAGTGGAGGCCTAAATATATGAAGAATGGTTGCAGGAATTGGGTATGTCTAGTTTAATGAAATGAACAATTAGGGGTGACATAGTAGCAGTGTTCCAGTACTTAAGGGGCTGCCACAAAGTAGAGGGGACCAACCTATTCTCCAAAGCACAAAGGCAGAACAAGAAGCAATTGATGGAAATTAATCAAGGATAGAACCAATTTGGAAATAAGGAGAAATTTCCCAATAGTGAGAACAATTAATCATTGGAACAGCTTGCCTTTAGAAGTTGTGGATGCTTCAATAGTTGATCTTTAAAAGAAAAGATTGGACAACCATTTGTCTGATATGATACAGGATCTCCTGCTTGAGTAGGGGACTTTGAGTAAGACCTCAAAGTCCCCTTCCAACTCTGTTATTCTGTTTTTCTGTTTAGATGCAGTATTTTATATAATACTCCTCATAGCCATAATATTTAAAACGTGTCAAAGACGCACAAATACTTTCACTTTTTGTACCAGAAATTTGATCTGAGTCTTGACTCCTCTTCTATAATAGCTTTTTAGGGGCTTGCAAACTAGGAAAGTTTTGAGGGTGAAATGACTCATTGAATTCACCACAGCCATGGCTTACTTGCCTGACTGCTAAGAACCACAAGGCAAATTTATTCAGCAGCCACGACAAAGTTGTGTACAATGTTTGGTTGATAACAGTATAATATTTGTCATAACAAAACCTGTTGGGTTGTTTCCATCGCAGCTTCACTAGTGACCAAAGATGGCTGCTTGGGGCAAGTTAAAGACTTGAATGGGTTGTTTTTTTTAAACAGAGTGATGAAATTTGTTAAAAATAATATTAAAAGACTATATTTTCTAATGACAGCATTGTTTATGTAGATGAAGCTATCTTCTGTCCTCTTCTTTTGAGCTTAGGGCCAATTCATTCAGTCCTCTCCCCTGCAGTAGTGCAGAAGAGAACGGCGCTTATCATATACAGTCAGTGTTTTGGGGAAAACTCCTTACAAAAATGAACAGGCTTTGTTTGCTTTTCAAACCTAGATGGGTGAACTCTGGGGGCAAATGGGGTAGAGATATAAAACTGCACATGGCTAGGTTTGCATTTAGAAAGTATTATAAGTAGAAATGGTGCAGGAGTTCTGCTGTCACATAAATATATCCTTCAGTGGTGGATTGATAAGAATGAATGTCCCATTGTACCAAACACAAAAAAATGGACATTGGAAAAGGGGTGCAACTACCTTCTCCTTAATTACTTTCTATAGTGTTACAATTACAGCCAACTCTCTGGGGTTAACCTATATTCTCATGGATTAATGGCATGACCATAATGAACGGTTCAGTGTCTGTTTTATCCATTTGACAATTCAACCATATTCTTTGTAGAAAATTCTATACCCATTTATTGAATAATACAAGTCACTTTTTTAATTATAACGGCTTGTCCACTCTGCAGCTTCACAGAGGCTACTTAATCTTTACATTAAACAATCTAATTAAGAAAGAGTTCTGCTGATGATATTTTTTCCGTTCTTTAAATTGTTTTAAAGATGAGTTGGCAAAGCAAATAAACTATCCAATAAGTTGTCCATTGATTTTCTCTTAAACACTGAAATTATATATGGAAGAGATGGCTAGCTTTATATAAATTGCCTTTTCTTCTGTTTCTATACCCTATTCAATCTTTACTAGGGATGAATATCCCCAATACAAATCAAAATTATGCAAAGCTATCTTAGTCATGCAAATAGGAAATAATGCCTTGTTCTTTTCCTGGTAAATGCAAGTTTCATGAAGGAAGCATCCAGCATAAGTGACATTTATAATAAAGGATTTTCTGCTTTTTAAAATCTAAAATATATGTCCTTTCATGGACTACCAACTACTAAATTTCTGCTTAACCATGAGTCTTATGGGAGAATATGAAAAAAAAATCAAAGCAGAGATAAACTGATTCATCTCATGCTATATACTAAAAGCTAGATGACAAATAATAATTTGTGGTCCAGGAAGAATGTCTTCAAATGGAAAAAACTAAGATAGTTGGTACGTCTGTTGTATGGTGATGGTTGCAGTGAACCCTGTAAAATGTGAAGTATTTATAGAAATGTTTGGAAGCATATGTTCCAGGAAGATATGGGCTACCACATCAAATACATTATCAGCTGCACATCTCTTCATGAGAATTTAAAAGAAATAGATAATTAATTCCACATTCTCTTGCCTTAACCAGCTACATTAAAAAATCTGTTCGTATTTTCGCATGTGTATGCCCACAAGTCTGTGTCATTATATTTACATAGTAATCCCTACATTTTATTTTTAATTAGCACAAAAATAAATGTGCATTTCATCCCTTGTATATTTTGAGAGAGAATCAGTTTAAAATAGGTATGCCTAAACTTGATTTTCCTCAGAATGTTTACTCTGTTTTGCAACTTAAGTTGACAGCTGTAGCAGAATTTCTGGGAAGAGCAAGAGGCTGATTTTTTAAAGTTTTTTCTGATCCACCCATTACCCAATTCATATGGAAATTAATTAAGAGCAAATCCATTATCAGCCAACAGCAAATATGCACAGTAGCGTCTGGATCATTCCTGGATCACAAAATCGGTTTGTATTTTGCCAACCAGAATTTTCTTAACCGGGTTCTAGTTCCCATGTGGCAAACCAAAGAGTCATCTCTTCTTTACAAATACAGACTTCAGTTTTGAATGCAACTGGAAATCACATCAATGTAAGTGTGCAAAGCTGCAGTTTATATTTGTGATAACATACCCATCACATTGAGAAATGATTTTTCATAACCAGCATCTGAATCATTCCAGCAAAATATGACCTACCATCTCTAGAGGTACAGTAATTAAGTCCACTACCAAACTATTGTTATTGTTAGGAAGTTTTTCTTTGCTTAACATTCAGCCAGACTCTGCCTTCCTCTTACATTGGGCATTTGTTCTGTATCTCTCTGTATGGAAATCTCCAGGTATTTGCAGTTGGGTAATGCATTTCCCTCCGGTTATTTTTCCTTGAAATCAATCCCATTCTTTCTATGTTAGGACTTCATTTTCAGGACTTTGGTCATCCTAGTTGCCCTTCTTGGAACCTCTTGCAATTTGCCTGAATCATTTTCTAATGATGGTGCCCAGTGTTGGAAGCAGAACTCAAGGTGGTTTTTGATTAATGGAAGATTGTCCAGCTTTAGTATGAATTAATATATAGATAACACAAATGCAATTGAATTGATACAGACTCAAATGACAGTATAACAGCATGTGATCTTCAGGGAAATCAGTTTATAGAGAAGCCTCCTGATTTCTTTCCATGAATAAAAGCATGCTTGGAAGAAATGAAAAGTATTCTATTGACAACATTAGTAAACATAAAATTAAAAAATTAAGCCACGAACAAAATATTTTGTTGCATTTCTAATATTAACCAAGGTCTATCTATCAAATCTCTGCATTTGTTGCATTACCAATTATTGTTTACCTTTTAACATACGGACTTGATTAATTACACTCTAGTCTTTATTTTAACTAATGCTTAACTGATTTTTCATTGCTTTAATGATTGTGCAAGTCTTTGAAGTCTTAGCATCATAAGATATAAAAATAATAATTTTAGCTAAAGTTATCATAGCAAGCCTAAAAAAATTAAGTACCCAAATTTAGCAGAAATGATAACCACTTGTAGGTGTATAGGAAAAACAACAGTAAAACAACAACAGTAATATTCCAAGCAAGAAATAGCTTGGCAACTGACTCATATTTATGACCTTTGTTATGGCCCAAGGTCATGTGATCACCTTTTGCACCCTTCTGACAATAGTCAATAGTCACGGAACAACCGGATTAACCTATCAGCTGCAGGGATTCACTTAACAACCTTAGCAAAAAAAGTCATAAAATGGGACAAAACTCACTTTAAAAATGTCTCTCTTAACAACAGAAATTTTGGGCTCAATTGTGGTCAGAAGTCGAGGACTGCCTGTACTTGCAAGGAGAGTATTCCCACAGTTAGAATACTAGTATCAATAATGTTCTCTCTGATAATGGTAGTATCGTCAAGATGTTTTATAATCATTGCTAGTCTAAGTATATAGGGAAGAAAACAGGCCCTCAATAATAGTTCCGCTCTAATTAAACTTTTTCAGATGAAATCATTTTTCCAACTGTATTTAGGCTTCCCTCCCCAGTATATAAATTGCATATATGCCTTTCAGAAAAACTGAATTTTCTGAGAAATTGAATACAAATGACAATTCTCTCGCCTTTCTCAGGCCTGCAGATGTCTTTCCCAGAACAAGAAAGTTTTTTCTCTCTCTTTGCAGACCCTGCTAAGGGGGGGAGGTTCACCACAGAAGTCAAATGCCCTATATCTGTTAGCATGGTGTGGTTAGCATGAAATGTATTTTTGATTGACTGTGGCTGTACCTGCTTATCTCTTTAAAATGTGTGCCTGGTAAATAACAGAAACGAGATTGCAGGTGTGTGTCCACAAGAAGTTTGGGAAGGAGCCAAGCAGTTAAGCTACTTGCTCACCTCCTGTAAGCTATTTGAAAGCACTTAGTGCCACCTCTAAATCTCAGAGAAACCCACAGGAAAACTGTCCTTGGATCAGAATCCTTGTAATTTAAGGAGCAGCTGAATCTGCCAAGCAAAGGAGAATTCAGTTAACACTTTGAAGCAAGGATGGTAAGAAGAAAGAATGTGGATTTTTATTTTTGTGTCTACCTCTTAATTCTATTTTTTTAAGTGATAATGTTTGTATGAACTGAATATACACAGGCTTTCAAAACCATGGGGTAATTTTCAGTAGCGTGACTTTACAATAAATTGTCTTAAAATAGTTTCTCAAAACCTATATAGCTGTTGATTTCTTTCCAAATAAATCTTTGGTTTTTATGAAACCTTGATATGTAGCTGGGATTAGTTTCAAAATTGAAAATTATTCTGGTGTGATTCTCTCTTTTTTAAAAAAACAAAAAAATGCCTTGAGATTGGTCAAGAAGCAATTATCTGCTAACTGGTGAAGATTCACTGTGAATACCATGATGTGCAGGAGTGTAAATCCATGACTTTACATTTTTTTAACATTGAACCTAAATGGAATTGAGGGCAACAAATCTCCCTTTAATTTAATTATTTTTTATATTATTTGATGTTCATCATTCTGAGCCCACCCTGAAACTGACTCATTTGTAACTTGGATAATATAAAAACCACAGGCATGTAAACGATCAATTTAACAAAACTACATATGAACTGGTTGCATGCTTTTCAGTTAAATTGCCTTCTATTGTTCTCAAATGTTAAAACTAAAATGTTTCTTCCCATCTGTTCTTAAATACCATCTTCAATATTTTGGATGTCTGATAACAATTTTTATCACTAATCAAGTTTTGTGAATTGCCTAAATTACTGTTTCTCAAACTTGACAACTTTGAAATGGGTGGACTTCACATCTGGGGAATTCTGGGAGCTGAAGTCCCCACATCTTAATGTTGCCAAGTCTGAGGAACAGTAATCTAGATAAATAGGTAGGAATGTTAGACTGCTGACATCTTCTCTAATATGTATAAATTAAGAAAAAGAACCTGCAAATCTCGATGTATTATATTTAAATAAATACACATATTGAAAATGAACATTCACAAGGCCTCAATAGAAAAGTCTGTATAAGTAATGAAATAATAAATTTGTAGCTCAGCAGAATATATGGCAACAATTTCCAGAAGGATATACAGTATGTGTTAGAATAGAGCCTTCTAGCTCCTTATTGCTAAATGTATTATCCTTATATCATAATAAATGTGCTAGTCTTTAGGATGCCAAGGGTTCTTTGGCACATGCTACAGTTCGCATGGCTATGTTGAATGAGAAGTAGTCCATTACATCATTACATCTGGAAAGACCAAGATTTGGAAACAATAAAATAATGCCTGATTTATACTTTTTTTAGTGAGTGTACACTTTCCCATATTCAAGAACGGTATCTCAAATCATCTAATATGACAACTGTCTGTAAGAAGAGGCAGAGAATTCTTAATTTATGAGATGCAAGAATAGTCAAATAAAACCTCTTTAGCTACTCCAAATTTGTTTATTAATTTATAGGAAGTGGAATTTAAATCCTAATTACATTTCATAAAGCAGCTCTGATCAAGGGTATTTTATGATACCAGCAGATTTTAAACGAAGTAGGAAATCTCTTGTCTTAATAAAGTTATACCTGCCTTTCTGTGCTTCATGGTTTATTCTCCAGGCTGCAGCACTAAATGTTTCACTATTTAAATCTCATTGAATTTAGTTGGCTTACCCATCTCTCTACTTCGCTTTTTGCCTTTGGATGAAATATAAGACTCCCTTCCATTGTTCATTTGATGGAAGGTAAGACCTCAGACCTCTAGGCATTGTAACTCTGACAGCATCAGAGGTTTCCACAATGCTATATTAGGGCAACAGTCAGTAATTTTGTAGACTTAATATGGTAATTTAGTTATTTAAAAAATAAAAAGCCAAGACAGGAGCCTGGTTGTCATATTAATTTTTTTTTAAAAAAAACCCTGTAAAGTCTTGTGGTTTGAGGCTGAAACTGAGCCTTACAGCTCCTTGGATCTACCAAAAACATTTTGCTGGCACAGGTGGGCCTCAGTAGAGGTCTATGGGCCTTAGTGGAATTTTTGCAGGGAGAAAACCTTACAATCAATATCTAGGATCAAAATGTCTACTGTATATTAATAAGAGGGGGAGCTAATTGCAGAAAAGATCATTAAATTCAATAGCAAACTGGAAAAACTAAAATTAAACAAGTTCTCGTTTTTAAATAACTTTGTTTTTTTCAAATCATTTGTAATTAAGCAGAAATAAATTAAAGCCAGTTGTGCCAAAGTTATATTAGTATTAAGGCAATCCTAGGACTGATCCTTTCTTGTTTGTTTGTTTTCTAAAGGACAGTTACCTTAAAACTAAAACTATCTCTGAAATGTGTGTGATGCATAAATATGTGCCTACAATAATTCCAAGTCCTTAGATACTGTCGAGTCTAAGTCTCTGCAAGTATTTTTTTGCTTATCATGCTACATTTAAAATGCTTTCATCTGCATAGAAACCAGTATGATTCCACTGGCATCAGAAAGAATTCTCCTTTACCATTTTCTTATTGGCTTCAGCTTCTGTGTTTCTATGGCTCACTGGTTGTCTTTATAAACTTTCCACAAGGAAAATTAAAATCTCACCTGAGCTGTGCCACCGTCATCTATATTCTACTGCACCTTGGAATAGAGAGAGCTAAACCCAAAATGTATCAAAGAGTCTTTGATATTGCACGGGTGCTATAAGCTAACTTTCAGTGGTGGATTTCAATACTCAACTACTTACTCGGTCTTGCTTGCTCAGCACACTGTAGAGCCTTTCTTTGGGCTCATTTCAACACTTTACTCTCTGCAGTACTAGGTGGAAAGCACAGGGCCCCCACGTTCTCTGTGTCAAACTCAGTCTCCTGGTTCTAACTCAGTGCCTTTCACCACTGCACCAAATTATATCTCAGAGTTACGGTATTAGGAAGGATTTATTTTCTTTATTCTATTCAATTTTATCTTGTTTTTATTTTGTTTATCTTGTATTTTATTCATTTTTTTTTCCTATGAAGACCTCATGAAAATATGTCCGATGAAAATATAAAGGATGCTATGTAATGTTTCAGATTATACTGAAATTGAATTTACCATAATACATTGTACTATTTATAATACATCCAATGAATCTACAATAGTATTATTGACATCATACCCATCAACAAAATAGTAATGTCTCTTGGTGTCAGCTCTGAGACCAAGATGACTGGCAGTTGATAATAGACCATCCTCATTTGGAATGAGATGAGTTCTTGACCTTCCCTGCAGTGCAAGTGTGCAAGTGTGTATAGGTGTGTATGTCTGTTCCATACCCTTTTCTAGGTGGGTCTATGACAATTTGTTGCCGCCAACTTGCCGCAGCCAATATGCCACAGGTCAACTTGCCACAGAATATGAGTTACACTAATTCGAAGAAATTGTGAAATAAAATCATTAAAAAAAGGAAGGACAAAATGAAATATGAATGACAAAACATTAAAATAATTTTTAATTATTTTAAATAATTTAATTGAATTGTTGAATTGTCGCCCAGTGAGTTGTCCCTTGGCAAGTTGGTCACGCTGAGTTGGCTATGGTGAATTGGCCATGACAATTGTGGACCCTTGTTCAGATGGTATCACTTTTTGATTACACAAATTATATCATTCAGCTGAGTTCATTATATTCTCCATCCCCTCTCTAGTATATTAATTGCCTTGAACGTGTTCAGTGTATATGTATAAAATGTGAGGTGTGACAGTATCAAACATAGATGTGATGGTTTGCTTGTTTACTCTTATTTGGTAGTGCTTTTCTCTGTCTAATATAAGGAATGTGGCAGTTTACAAGACTCCGTTTTCAATAATCAGAGAATATATTGTATTCGATAGTCCTTTTGTTCCCTACCACATACTTTTCTGAGGACTTTCGGAATGAAAAACCTCAATTTTTCCAGTGTTGGTACTATCAGTGTCATTAGAAAGGCAACCATGGGCGAAACTGGGCAAGTATGAAATGGTAAGAATGCTTGAGGCAGGCAGGAAGATTCTCTAATAGCATGACTACTATTTTTCATTTGAAAACAAGTTCCTCTGAATTTGCTGCAGCTGGAAATTGTTGATAGTTTTCAACCTAATATTTTCACCTTATTCTTTTCTTTTCAACTGAAATGAATAACTGCAACATAACAGCCCGATGAATGTGGGAGTGCATTTTTTTGTCCTCCTTTAACATGATAAGGCAGAACTTGGTGCATTTTCTTCAAGCCTGAATAATCTGCATATCCTGTGTTGCATTATCAGTCCTTTAAAAGATAGTCCACTGCTCTAGAGTAACTTGACATATTACTCTTATTCCACAGTTGAAAAATCTCTCCACAGAACTCAACGCATCAAGCTGAGAGGCTCTATGTTGTTTCTCACACACTAATTTGGACTTGCAAAATTTTGTTGGATAACACATGTGTCCCCCAAAGAATGTGTTTGTGCAAGCATACAGATTCACACTTGTTCATGGTACTTTTCAACAAAACTGTTTTGTTCCCAGACCTGTCCTGATCTACTTCAGGATTTAGAACTCTTGTGAGTACATACACAATATATAGCCAGTCTCCTAGGTGTTCCCTTGGCATCAGTACTGTGCATTATAGAGGAGCTCCAGTTCCACATAATGGTTTTATTCCCATAGTCACAATCGTTTAAAGCATAGTTCTGCAGACATTGTTGAATTATCACTGCCGAACAATAATTGCCAGAATGGTAATGTTGAGAGATGCTGAAGACTATAATTCAGCAACATGTAGCGGAACACCCATTCTCCAACTCTAAAAGGTATTCGTTTGAAAAGTTCCTTTAAAGCCATCCCGTGCAAAGCTTCTAAAAGATTTGATACAAGTGCTCAGTATCCAATAAAGCAGGAATGCTTCTTTATTTTGTTGCCATAGGTAAATGTCTAGCAAATAAATTGATGAACAAATGTATACGAAATAAATTGACATGCTAATTTTGGCAGGATGCTGGAGGTAAGCACTTTACATGTGAAGACCATGTGACCCAAAAATTCATCTTGAGGGATGCTGGCAAGCAGTTCACACAACAAGAGCTCTATTCAGCCAGTTAATTACTAAGCATGGCAATTACTAAAGTAAATCTTACATTTGGCAAACCTGTTCTAAATCATTTTCATTTCAGCTATCTCACTAATAAAGACATAGACTGGAATAATTGTTCCCTGCCATACCTCTGTTGAAGTGTTGGTGTTTGCATATTCATCTCCAAAGCTGCTTGTTATCTACTAAGCAAGTTGTTGTATTGTTACTGATGATAAGTAATTTAGGGGTGAAGAGAGGAATTTTAGGATGCTTCTGACTTGGGTTCTTGTTCCCCGCATGCCCAATTTGCAGAGCTTCATGGCTAGCATTTCTAAATGCTCTCTCTTCTGACTTCTGTTTTTCAGTCTAACAAGGTTCCCGTAGTACAGCCATCTCATGGGGTCCATCCACTCACCCCACTCATCCCATATAGCAATGAACATTTCAGCCATGGCTCCCATTCACCACACCTGCCAGCCGACATCAACCAGAAACAAGGTAACTAATTCTTCACCTCTCCTGTGATGCTACTCTTGGGGTGGGGGAAAGATGTGCTTTAAAAAGTGTGTGCTGTGGGGAATTTAACCATAGCCATGAAGTTTGGATGTCTGCCACAGACTTTCAATTTCCAACCCTTCATAGTGGACTCTGCCCATTTTTACATACCACCTTCATGTGTCTTGGAGGTCGAACTGCATGCTCTTTAGCAACAAACATATTCACTCTGGGCAGAGAAATGGAATAAGTAAGAAATCTTGGGGGGGGGTTGAAGACCATTTTTTTTCTTTTTAGAGTTCCTCTGATCAGATACTAACAATAGTACTTAGACTTATATGCCACTTCATAGTGCTTTTACAGCCCTCTCTAAGTGGTTTATAGAGTCAGCATATTGCCCCCCCCCCAACAATCTTTTACTAATGTTGGAAGGATGGAAGGCTGAGTCAACCTTGAGCCGGTAAGGATTGAACTCATGGAATGAGCAGTGAGTTAGCTTGCAATACTGCATTCTAACCACTGTGCCACCACGGGTCTTATACTAAACTTCTGAGACACATAAAACAAAGTACCGTATTTTTCGGAGTATAAGACACACTGGAGTATAAGACGCACCAAGGTTTTGAAGAGGCGCTTTTTTTAAAAGGGGGTTTTACACTCTGCAAACCTCTCCAAAACAGCTTGTTTTTCGCAAAAACGGGCCCTTGTTTTCCAAAAAAAGAGAGGCATGAATAGCCTTTAGGAGGCTTATACAGAACTCCTGGGGACTGGGGGGGTAGGCAAAATTGAGCAAAAAATGGCTCATTTTCATTCATTTCTGCCCTCCCCAGCCCCCAGGAGCTCTCTGAAAGCCTTCTACAGGCTCTGCACAGCCATTTTGGTGAAGGGAGTGTGGTTTCGGGGGGTAAAAAAATGCTGTATTCAGTGTATGAGACGCACCCAGATTTTCAGCCTCTTTTTTGAGGAAAAAGGGTGCGTCTTATACTCTGAAAAATACAGTATCTTAACCAAACAAGCACTGTGTTTTAATACTTAAGAATGGAGAAGCAGATTGCAGACTACAATTTAGGAAATTAAATACCCCTATTGTTTCAAATCCCATTTTTAATAGAAAAAATGTCACTATGTTCTAGTTTTAAGATCTCTATTAATAACAGCCAGTTAATAGAAGTTCAAATATTCCACTAACATAGATCTTGGTTGATACCATATTAAGTCATTTTCAAGAGTTTATCTGACTGCTTTTGGCTCCCTGTGCCTCTAGAAATAGCTCAACCTACACTTATTGCATTGTCACAAACCCTGAAGGTGTACAGAACATTTGTTGTTGGGACCTTTCTAACATAAATAGGTAGTCCTCGACTTAAAACCACAATTGAGCCCAACAGTTCTGTTGCTAAGCGAGACATTTGTTAAGTGAGCTTTGCCCCATTTTACGACCTTTCTTGCAACAGTTGTTAAGTGAATTGCTGCAGTTGTTAAGTTAGTAAGATGGGTTGTTTAAAAAGAACTGGCTTCCCCATTGACATTGCTTGTCAGAGGGTCACAAAAGGTGGTCACATGACCCCAAGACACTGCAGCCATCATAAGTATGAGTCAGTTGCCAAGTGTCTGAATTTTGATCATATGACCATGGAGATAAGTGTGAAAAAATGGTCCAAGTCACTTTTTTCAGTCAGTACCATTGTAATTTTAAATGGTCACTAAATGGACTGTTGTAACTACCTGTATTTCCATTGATTGGACTTTTCACTACTTTCCATTTCCTGATTGAACTCTAAGCATACCTTCACACTAGCTTGTATAGGGTATATTGGAAAAAGAAACAGTACATTTGGGCTGAACTGTTTAGATCAGAAAATGATCTAAGGATCTTCAGGAATATTATCATTATCATCAAAATAATGAAAACATTCAATATCTCCCTCACAAGTCTCATTTAGAAAATGAGAATTGCTTCTCTGAATTACTAGATTTAAGCTGCAAATTGTAGATTTGATGGCACCATAGCTTTATCTGTTTGGGATTTAATATTTTTTTAACTATCCCATAACATTTCAGTATGATTGGGTGAATTATTCAAATATAGCGAAGGCTAAAAGCAACTTAATTCAGTAGTAGTTCCATGGAGCTTCTTCAAAGCTTGTTGTAATATATGAGACTTACTAGACCCTAACCTTAACCCTAACCCTAACTCTGCTCCTTGTGTTGTGACATCTTCCTCTGGTGGATTAATTACTGTTGAGGAATAAGTCTTTAAAATTTCATTATAAATTAAATTTCTGATTTTAATAATACTTCATTGTGTGGTATTGGTATTGAGTGATGGCATTAATCCATAAATTAAAGCATATAATCATGATATTTCTGCACTAAGAATATCAAACTAAATGAGACAATGGTACAAAAATATCAAAATTGAAATATGAAATTAACAACTGAGATGTTTGATTACTCTGTTTCTTGTAACAAGCTTTGCTGTCACAAGACAAAGCAAAAGTTGAATAACTGACTGATAAAAATGAGGATTAATATTTTTGCATATATGTTTTTGCATATACTTTTGGGACTGCTTTTTTAAACTCCATGAATGATTTTTTTATTAAATGGATTAAGGAATGCATTATTTACATATAGGCTAGAAAGCTATAGATGTACCCAAGAATAAATGCATGACCCTCTGTAAAAGTCTTTGTTTCAGATCAAATGGCGGTGAGTGCTAGAATATGAATGGAAATCCTTTTTCATTTATAATTCATCATTTATCCAAAAATCAGGTTCACAGGCCAAGGCAGTTTTACTTGCAGTTTAGTTTTGTCACCTACTTACCAATTAGACTTAACACTGAATTACTTACATATCTACTCACAGAACTAACACAAAGACAGAGGATACCTGGCACAGTCTGCACAGATTTGTTCTAACTTGGCATGCTCACAAAGGATTATATAGTAAATCCCTCTTCCTGTTATGATTATCTTTTCATATAGAAGGAAACAATAACTCCGATCCTGTCAGAGAAGGTATTTTCCAACCCAGCAGAATTAAAGCATATGAGAAAAGTGATCCCTTTCTTTCATTCTTTCTTTCTTTTCTTTTCTTTTCTTTCTTTTGCATAGTGTCTTTCTCCCAACCTGATTGCCTACTAGAGTTTATACATTGCCCTTTGGGTCTTCTATGTGCATCTTATCTCGTATACTTTAGATGCAATCCATACCCACAATGCAATATTATGTTTTAGAGGCGAGGCGAGGCTAGAGTAGAATAGAGTAGAGTAGAGTAGAGTAGAGTAGAGTAGAGTAGAGTAGAATAGAATAGAATAGAATAGAACAAAATATTATTTAGTGGCTAAGTGTGTTGGACACAGGAGGAATTTGTCTCCAGTAAATAAGAAAAGTCTAGCACTAGCATAGAATTTCATAGAACAGCATTGTCTTATTTTTTTTTTCTTCTCATTCTGCCCTACTTTGGCTTCACTTCACCAACAGGCACATGTTGCAGAGAACCTACTGTTGACCTGCATTCAGCGTCCTAGACATTTACATTCAATCTCATTGCAACATTTCTGAATGAACACACCTTGTGAGATATAAAAATGCTCCACCCATAGTATTTCTCAATACTATGACTGGTCATCTGAAGCAGAATACATACAGTATCATGCTAAAACACTTCATATGTTCTCTGCATATCACCATAGCCCAATGAAATATGCCTTCTCAGTACTGCATCTCTATACAGCAAATATTAAGCTAAGAAGTAGGAATACTTTTTAATTTAATTAATGGATAAATGAGTTAAAGCATGAATATAGACAAATAGGTGGAATTTAAAAACTCTGAGTCAAGCTTAATTTGTTGAGTAGTGGCGCCGAGTAAAGCTCATCATCTTTTCCCACAAGAATCCAAGCAGGTTTCTTGCAAGCTTTCTTTATTTCAGCAATATAATTTAGGGCAAAAAGGAAGTTAGTTTCATATTCTTATCCTTCAGAATGCAGGTTTCTCCCTATCTACCACCAACTTTAGATCTTCTCTCCAACTATGCATAACACCTTTGTCTCCTCTCGATAAATTGAAGGTTCTACTCATTTCCCACACTGCTCCCTTTCGTAGTTCTACCTTGACTATGTTCTATTCATTCTCCCTTACACTTACTCTGGATATCCCAAAGGTGCCTTTTTCCAAAATGCAATTGGACTTTCTTGGGGTTTTTTTTTCTTTGAAAACTTTTCACTTCTCATCCAAGAAATTCTTCAGAACTGAAGTCCAATAGCCTTTTGGGAAAAAAGCACCTTTGGGGCAACCATGACTTGGATAACTGTGAATTTCCATAGACTTTTGCTATGGATACTTTTGCCTCACTCACTTCCTCTATGCCTCATACCATCTAGACTACTTGCCTGCATGCTTTGAAAAGAACATTGCAGATAAAAAAGGCCAAGAATATTTATCTTAGTAATAAATAGTAGGAAGAACAAGGTGAGGGTAAGTACCGGTAGATGAATTACCATAACTGGCTGTTGGATGTTAGCAAACATGAATCTTTTGAATCCATTTTGATATAAAGCTGGAAAAAAAGGTAACCTAAATTTCCTCATGTTTTCATTTTCTGATAGGTGTACACCGTCCTTCTCAAACATCAGATATTTCTGGTTTTTATTCCCTCCCTCCCAGTGGGGTTGGACAGATAACACCTTCTGTGGGATGGTAAGTATTTAAGGCCTTCAGCTGAAGAATTTTACAAAAAAAAAAAAGTAACATTGGACATGTATGAATACCCATCACCCTTCACAATAGTTGAATTTTAGCATGCTTCCTAGATTCTATGTTTATATCTGAGTTCATATTGAGTGAGATATTGGTTCTCTCTCTTGCTCTCCTACTTTTTTTGATCAGCACAGAGAATTGGAATGCCTTCATTAACTGAGCCCTCTGCTGCCATTTGGAAATAATAATCAAGTTGTAGAATTTAGATTGTTAACTGAAGCAGGATACACAATGTTTTACTGAGCAAGAGGTGCATATGGCTACTGAGTGACCTGACAGGAGCTGACAAGTTCCCAAAAATAGCAGTTGGAGCCAGGAAAAAAAACATGAAGCAATTTCATTTCATTTCATTTCATTTCATTTGCATTTAAACCTAAATTTAAATAAAGAATCATGTTTCCCTTTGTACATTAAACTTTATAATCTGGTAATAACTTTTAGAATTCTTTGGAGTATAAATATGACCCATGATTTCTAGTTATGCATCTCTGCAATTTAAAAAAAACCCTGTGTAGCTGTTCCATCATTCCTTTTGTAATTGGTTTTTCAAGGTAATAAAAAGATAGAAATGGTAAGAAACCTGAGAAGCTTTTGTTGTGATAACGAAAATTCTTTGTTGATCGTAGAAAAATAAATTCTTTGCAAGCATTCTTTGTAATAATAATTCTGGATAGGCAGAAATGAAGGAAGGAAGGAAGGAAGGAAGGAAGGAAGGTTCAGTCAGTATGTGCATTCATTTAATTTCTGATGGACTTTTCCCCACTCTGTTTAATCCATATCATCAGTTTAGTTTGTGGTGGGTGGATGTGGTTTGGCAGATGTATTTGATGTGGTGAAATAGCCTTATGAAATGTGGTCAAGTTATGCCTGAGAAAATGCTTACTCTCTTGCTTTTCTGAAATGGCACAGTAGACCGTCATTCTGTTTTCTCAAGATTCATCAATATTGTTGGGAAAACAACATTTGGTAGTCACCATTACTCCTCACCACAAACACCCTGGATGAATCAGCTTTTAATGTTAAGATATTAATATTCAGTAATGCAAACCTTGAATAATGTCTAGTTATGAAGATAAATACCCAAGAGTGGAGATTAGAGCTACCTTAAGAAGAATAAGTGGCATGAAAAGTACACCACAACTGTTTACACTGGAGTCATTGATTGAAAGCCCATTGAAATCAGCAGGGTTCTAAACCAATGTGTTGACTGACTTGAGTTTTTAAGGGTGTGTGTCAGTGCAATTCACTGGATCTTAAACTGCACAGTTTATGAGTCATCAAGCCATTCCATAGTCTACAAGCTACGTGTTGTTGTCTGCCAGGAATTTCATAGCCCTGCTAGTTTTTCTAATCTGAGAGAGGCAAAAATGCATAATATTTATGAAGCACATAAAGTGTTGTCATATAGTATAATGTCAATTGAATTATATAATTGTATCTTGTAAGCTATACATTTTTCTAACAGCCTGAATCACGCATAAGATCAGAAGGCAGTAATTTTTCTGATTAACTGATTGGAGCATGCAAATTGGGATGCTCCTCTGGCATGGAAAGGTTAAGTGCAATTTTTTAAAAGTGGAATGCAGTCATAAACTGCCCTGCAAGTTAATATATTTCCTTACCAAATAATGTAGTTATATTCACAAAAGAAGAAATGCTTAATCCTTCAACTTAAGTCAAGGTTGATTATTTAGATTTGCTCTCTCTCTCTTTTCCTTAAAATATTGTATTTGTCCTAAAGTGGTTACATTGCAGGTGATGATTAACAATTCAGACAATAGGAGAGAAAAACATTTTAGAGTGGATAAGAGAAATACTGCCTAGAAATATTGGCAAGTGGCAAATACAAACATTCTTTAAATAGGGTGAATGAATCAAGAAAATGTTTTTTTTTTCCTCAAACAACTTTCCCTCTAAGTAGTTTTGACTTCAGCTCCCCTTAGTCCTGCATTTCATAGCTGATATATTTCTGGATAAAAAACATGATCATTGTGGCCCAGTCCATTTCAATAGATAGTCAGCGGAGAGAATATCCCTATTTTTAATGCTGTGGATGAAAACCTCAAACAGTTGCATCTTTGGACACTTCCCAAGAGGAGCCTGGGCCTGTTTGGGAATGGCTCCGGAACTCTGTGTTCCCATGACATCAACAGTGCCTGAGAGCTGTCCTGATTTATTTCTGGCTGAGTGTGGTGTAATTAAAATTGCTGCTATTATTTCATTTTTGCTTTATGAAGCAGTGGCTCCATTGCCCACTGGTGGAAGATCTTACTCATTCTTGTTCCTGGCTTCTGAGCTTGAGTCTAGCTTGGCAATTTCCCCTCAGAAATCCACACAAAAGGAGGAAGAGTGGAATTGACAAGACCTTTGTCAATTTCTCTTTCCTCTTCTGTTATCAAAGGAGTGAATGTGCAAATGTCAGACAAGCTACTTCTCTCCATCTTTTGTCTTTATAAGGGTTTTGAGTGAAGGAATCTCTCTTGCTGATGGACCAGGAGCAACTTAAAGCAGGGAAGGACAGTGCAGGGATTACTCCATCTCCTTCTAAGCCTTTCAAGGGAAGAAAATAGGAGTGGATGGCTTTTTAAGCATCTGGGGAGAAGAAACAGTGACACTGTGGAAGTGTTTGAGGAACCCAGTTTGATTTTAGCAAAATTAAAACGAGAGTTCATAGCATTCGTGTATAAAATTGTCATTTCTGAACTTGGCTATAAATCTGTGTGGAAAAAAGGGGCTAATAATACATATGGCATTAAGTATATTTCTCCTAAAATAATAGGTTAGGTTCTGCCTCATGGCATCTAATCTTGTAGTTTAATCTTTTGGTTCTATCAGAGTCAATGCTCTCTTCTCCAAGTCTCATTTAAGCTTGAAGAGAAACTATTGGTTGTGTTAGCTGGGGAATTCTAGAGGAAATCCATATTGAGGAAGGCTGAACTGGACAAGAAAGGGCGCGCGCGCGCGTGCACACACACACACACACACACATACACACCACCTCCAGCTGAAGTCCTTATCCTGACTGGATCCTTCTTTGATCATTTTTAATCTGCTTTTTTAAAAAAAACCAACGGTGTGATATGGCTTTAAACTGACACATTTGCCAGTACAAAAATTGTTTGCCTTGAATGGCAGCACATTATAATATGTGAGAAACTGTAACTAAACATATCACCTGGATGTGCCTAATTTGTGGCAGGTTTCATCCAATGGACTGGACTCGAACCACTTAAGTAGCTTGCCAGGAAACCAAGAGCTTGGATAACCAAAGTATCATTGAAGAAGGTTAGGAAGCCACAACTAAAGAACCATAGCAACAGTTGGGATTCAAGAACAAGTCCATAAGCTGAAAGGAGTGTTCAGATCTTTTGTGTTTCTTTCTTTCCTGCCTCATGCAACAGATTGCCTGGCTCTCTCTTTCGGGCAGGCTGGCTTGTTTCCCTCTCTTCTTGATCGTTGCAATGGTCAGATTTGCTATCATATTGTTTCTCATTGACTGTGAGAGAATTAATTCTCCCAATTTGACCACTCCTCGGAAATAATTCTATGGAGTGTTCTACTTGCACTATGCGCAGGCTCAAAGTTGCATTAAACAATAACTGTGCTGGCTGTCAATGCACCACCCGTCTTCACTTGGTATTTTCCATTCCCAACCTGAAAAATACACACAAAGGGGAGGGGAACCACTTTTATTTGGCTGTTATTTCATTGGGCTGATTTTATTTATGCCCAATTTCATTTTCTCATAAACACATATATATATATATTGTGCTGTATGACAATTAGCATCCACAGGCCTTAACTTTCTCAGCGCACCTATATGGTTCAGAAGCCATTCATTCATAATTGCACAATGCTATTTACATGTGTTTCATGTATTTCCTAACCTTGCCCTTGCAAAAGTGGCTCATGTGCATCCATCACTTTGTTGATAAAGCCTTTTATCCCAGAGAACTTCACACTGTTGCCTATATGGACAAATATGACCAATGTTCTTAGTCCCTTTTTATTAAAAAATAAGGGGCTTGCACCTAAGCAAAAAAAAACCTACATAGAATTTCCTTCCCTGTGTCTTCCCTTGATGTATCATCCTTTCCAGAGCTTGGCAGTGTTCATTGCATTCAAACTGGTTTGGGGAGAGGAGATGGAGAAAGAGGGGGACACCAGAATCTCTCTTTGCTAATAAGGAGTGCTGTGATAGGCAATGGCTCTGAAGAAAACAGGTTCACTTTTTCTGGAAGAAAGCTGACTTCAAACAAATACTATGATCCAGTGGTGGGTTTCAAAAAAATTTCGAACCTACTCTGTGGGTGTGGCCTCCTTTGTGGGAGTGGCTTGCCAGCCATATGTTCTCTCTTTCTCTCTCTCTCTCTCTCTCTCTCTCTCTTTCCTTTTGTCTCTCTGTCCCTTTTTCCTTTTTTTCTTTCATCTCTCTCTCACTTTTTCTTTCTTTTTTTCTTTTTTTCCTTATTTCTTCTTTCTCTTGCTCTTTCTCTCTCTGTGCGAGTCTGTCTGTCTGTCTGTCTGTCTGTCTCTCTCTCTCTCTCTCTCTCTCTCTCTCTCTGTGTGTGTGTGTGTGTGTGTGTGTGTGTGATGGGTTTCAAAAAATTTTGGAACCTCTTCTGTAGGTGTGTCCTGCTTCCTGGTGGAACCTCTTCTAACCGGTTCGGTAGATTTGATGAACCGGTTCTATCGAACTGCTGCGAACTGGTAGGAACCCACCACTGCTATGGTCGTACTATAGCAAGAGCTTTTCATGAGAAGGAAAAAGTTCAGCTGGAATGTCTGTGGAGATTTTCAGTCATCCAGGTCATAGTTGCCTCAAAGATGCCTCAAGGGAAAAAAATAGCCCAGTTGCCTTTTGAAAAAGCACCTTTGAGACATTCAGCAGAAATAGCCTCACAACCCATCAAGTGTTCTGGAAAAGAAGAAGCCTCCCAGTAGTTAAATGGAGAGACTCTTGAGGAACTATCCAAATAATTTGGAATCCGTTCTTCGGTTGTTTCACATATGATGCAACACCTCTTCCCTAAAAAGTCTTGTAACTATGAGCCACGAACTCACTTAGATGATGTCTCATTATTAGGAGTTTCCCCCATTCCTGATACCATGTCAGCTTTTTAAAATCAGTAGAAGGAATTTTCCCTCGATGGGGCTATATTGGGAGCGCTCCAAATAACAAAGGGGGAAAAAAGGATTTTACTTTGTCTGAACTGAACTATTTTCAGAGGGTTCTACTGAAGCATCTTGGGTCACAGGGTGACTAATTTCCACTTGGGGATTAGAGTTCACTGTTTTCTCAGCCCTAAAGCCAAAATGCTGAATTTTGGCTTTAGGGCTGAATTTTGATGCTCGTTTTGGTTTCCTGCTGAATTTTAGATCTTGACTGGTTCATGACATATTAAATGACACTTCCAAATTCTCACCAGTATAGTCTCTCTCAAGATTGAAGCTAAACTCTGATTTAAAGAGAGAGAGAGAGAAATAACCACGCTGATAGTGATAGTTAACAATGTTTATCTAATACTTTAACAGATTCAAAGTATTCAGACAGATTATTTCAGCAGGCCTGATAGCAGCACTATAAAATTATTCTCACTTGCTGAAAGAACTGTTTTCTAAGATTCCCTAGTGAGCAGAACTGATTTAGATCATGAACCAATACAAAATATGGTCTTAACCACTGCATTTCACTCAATTAATAATTCTTTATTAGATGGGTCTATCTATTTAGGCAGTGGAACTAATTCAGATGCAGAGGTGAATCAAAGCCGAAGGAAACAATATAAATTAATACGGAAGTTTCTGCAATCATCTCCCATGTGTGACTTTGCCTATTTCCTACCTCCTAAATGATTTATCGGCAAGCATCATAGATTGACACCACACAACTGTATTACAAAAGCCTATCATATTATACTTCCCCATCCTGGTCCCTCTAAGTCAAGCCCCATCCACGAAATGCAGGCACCACGTGAAACCATTCTCCCTCTGATCCATGGAAAAAACTTTCTCCACAGAACCAGTCCATGATGCTCAAAAGGCTGGAGGCCTCTGCTCTAAGTCATTGGACTTTAGTTTCTAAAATTCCTAGGTGCATGGCGAAATATTGGGTCGGTGAAAAGCCAACACCCATGGAAGATATCTATCCTGTGAAAGCCTATATTTTCTACTCTTGTTCTTCTGAACCTGATATTTGTTCATTTCAGTGGATAATTTTGAGTTCTAATAATCCTCTCTCTTCTACTATTGCAACTGTTTTTCTTTGGTTCATATCTTAGGTCACATTTGTCTTCTTTATTCCTAAACTTCAAACCTCAAATAAAAATAAATACAAATTTGAGGGCTAAGTCGTATGATCTCGGTTGCACTTTTCCAATGTACCTAAGATAAAGTGATGCCTACACTTTGAAAATGGATACTAATACTACTACTACTAAAATACTAATCAGTTTGACTTTACTGATTTGATTACATTGATTCTCTTTTATTTCTAACCTATTTCCTAACAATTCCTAAGTTTTCACACTTCACTTTCCTCAGGCTGAATTTGTATTTTTAGTAAGTTGTCTGTTACAGTTTCGGTGGCTTTTTTTTACCTGTTCGGTGACTTTGACTTTTAGTTCAAGCCTTTTCAGTTTGTATGATAAACTTCATCCCCGCCCCACCACTGCATGCAATGCACTTGCAATATTGGCCATTCATCTAACTTAAAAAATCATTTTGGAGTTCTTCAGAGTCTTTAGAGGCTTTTGACTTCATAAGTCTTGACAATTAGATGTCAACTGCATTGTATGCCTCATTTTATTTACAATTAAACTAAGTAGCTTTAGCTCAGTGATCATTTATTTTCCCTCAAAATCAGAACTCTCCAATTATACTTGCCTATTTTGCATTTAATTTATTTGTGAGCATAAGAAGACCTATATTTCTAAAGAGGGAGAAATATATCAAAATGATTTTATCAAAATGATTTTTAAAAAAAACAAAGAATTCATTTCAACCCATCTGGATTTAAGAATCCATAAAAAAGATATATGAGTTCATAAATGCCATTCCAGAGTGTGCTGATTTTGGATGGTTGCTGATAACTCTCAAAAGCTATGATAGTAGGCTTCTGACATGAATAAAGAAATAAAAGCTATGATTCAAAGACCTTCTCTTTACCAAGATTTTACTGATTTTCCACACAAAGATGTCTTTTTTATAGGTTTCAGAGTGTAGGAAATCTGCATTTAATCACTGTTTTCACCGACTACTTTGAGATAGGCATTGTCCTAATTGTTCTGTTCTTGTCTAATACCACACCACAAACATACACACATTTAAAAATGATTTTATTTGGCTCTCTGATCTCTGGAAATTATTTTAACAGCAACTTGTCTGTTTTTGTTAGAGATTGGCAAGATCTCATTTGAATTCTTCAGGTGAAAATTATCTGGCTCTACTGATCACTTATTGTGCAATGTATTATGTCATTGTTACTTGGCATGCATTTTCAGATGTTATCCCTCCTCAAATAACCATACAGGTATAACCATTTTCTCCAACAAGTTTCACAGCAAAAATAGATGTGGAAAACCCATTTTGCTTCTCTGCTGTCATCTTGTCTTTCTTTTATCCAGACATCTTGTTTTTTCTATGGTGACTTCCAACTTCTGGTATCCTGGAAAGGGAAGTAATGTTGCCAGAGATTCTCCTCTTTAGGTTTTCTTCATATTGGCAACATATCTAAGTTTAAAGGGAAGCAACCTTGTCATTGTAGACTCCAAAATATAACCATCCAGGTGTCATTTATACTTTTCCTCTCCCCCTGATTTAAACAGTTTGAGTTCAACCTTTCTGACAGAAGTTTGAATACTCAGTTTTTCTGCCATTATAAATCACATATGTATCCTGGAATGGAGCATGGAAAACTGGGACATTAGAAAGTATGAAGACTTAATATTTTCTTCTCTTTGTACCTCACGTTTATGGTATTGATAACTATGTTAAAAATAAAGAAGATGAAGTCAATACCAGTAGCAATAGAGATATTACAGGTAGTTCTCTGAATTAAGGTCATACCACTTAATCCTTCTGGTTTCAATCTATATGTATCTTGAAAGGTGGCGCAGTGGTTAAATGCAGGTGGCGCAGTGGTTAAATGCAGCACTGCAGGCTACTGCTAGATCAGCAGGTCAGCGGTTCAAATCTCACCGGCTCAGGGTTGACTCAGCCTTCCATCCTTCCGAGGTGGGTAAAATGAGGACCCAGATTGTTGGGGGCAATATGCTGACTCTCTGTAAACCGCTTAGAGAGGCCTGAAAGGCCTATGAAGCGGTATATAAGTCTACTGCTATTGCTATTGCTATTTATTTTTTATTATAAGGCCTTAAGCAAATTTTTGCCTAAATAAACAGCTAGTGCATTGGTTCACTAATTTGCACCAAAACCTCTCTTGTATCTTTCTTGTTTGGTATGGGTATATTCATTGATCTTTTCCAACCATTGGGAAACTCAGATTTATTCCATATGTATTAGTGTGCAACTGTTTGCCCTCCTGCTTTGCTGCCTGTTCTATTTCACTTTCCAGGGAATTAGTTTTTGAATATTTGCTTTCTGCACAAATGCCTGTCATTTTATAAGTCCCTTTGTAAAATATTTCATTCTAGAATTTCTACTTTTTTTAGACTTCTTTGCCTCTATTAGATCACTTAAATAATGTGTGTATATTTTGAGGGTTAATTCTAATTTTCTTTGCGTGTTCTTTTCATGATATATTATTTTATTTAGTGACATTCTTGATTGAAATAGCTTTACTTGTTCTTTCTTGCATGAAACTGAAAATCTTTGTTCAGTTATTGTACGCTTCTTGCTACCCACAGCTTTCATTCTCCACCTTTCACTAACTATTTTGGTGGCTTACTCTGAAAGCCATTTTAATCTTTTCTTACCATTGTAGGAATATTGTTTTTTCTATTTTGGGTCCCATAATGTATCTCTTGTTTCTTCCTCTAGCTCTTCATGTTCTATTTCTTATATGTTAAGTATGCTGAATCTTATCCTTATATTTAATCCAGTGTCTGTCAACAACATCTATATGCTGTTTTTAATTTGCTATGCTTATCCCATATATTTGAAATGAATAATTTCACTCTTTTATGTGGAGGTGTCCTGGGGATTGGATTGTACTTCCCCATTTTTCAATTTCTTATTTATTTAATTATTTATCAAATGTAGATACTGCCCATCTCACTATCCAAGTGATTGTGGGCAGTTTACAGATACAAATGATAAAATCATATAAAGAATTACAATTATACAAGAATTAAAACAAAGTGAAAAATAAAAAAGTGCAGAGTTAAAAAGACATTCTAAAAAGTAAAAAAAAGAAAAACAGAAGGAGCCTCCTCAAGCCACTACCAATCTCAGAGTTGTGAGCTACTTTTTGACATGCCCCCCCACCCCATGCTAGTTAGTAAAGCCAGGTCTTCATATCTTTCTGGAGGGCCCAAAAATATCAGACTTAACCTCATCTCTAAAGACAAGATATTCCATAGGGCAGGAGCAATGGCAGAGAAGGCTCTTTTCCTAGATCCTGCCAGTTGAAATTCTTAACTGATGAGTCTGTAACATATCCCCTCTGCCCAGGGGTGAAATCAACTTACCTATGCTACTGGTTCGCAAATGTGAGCAAGCAGAGCATCAAAAACAGGATGTGATGATGTCAGGCAGATCGGGGGAGTCTCCTGGCGCCACCGCTACCAGTTCACCCAAACCAGATAGAACCTGCTGAATTGCACCACTGCCTCTGCCTGATTGTATGGGACAGGTTGATGTAACTGGGATGAGATGTTTCCTTGGGTAACCTGATTCCGTGCCACAATGAATGGCTTTAAAGGTGATAACCAAGCCATTAATTGGACTTGGAAGTAAACTGGCATCCAGTGCAGCTTATGCAGCCAAGGTGTTACTTGCACAATCGTTGGAGGCCCAAGACTCCTCATATAGCCACATTCTGCACCAGCTGCCTTCTCCAGATGCTCTTTAAGGACAGCCTCCTGTAGAGCTCATTGCAATAATCCTTATGGAAGATGACCAGGATATTATGTAGTTAATGTTCCAGTGTATAATCTGTATCTATATTGCTTAAAATTAATATTAATAACAAAAATAATTCTGTTCACAGAAAACTTAGTATTCTATCTCCTGCATTATTGTATTTGCCCATGTGAGATCTTCCTGTAATTCCTTGTTTCTTCTGCATTGTAATTATCCATTAGTAGTACTGCATGTCTAGGTGTTGCATTCAGTACCACTTAAGGTTTGTCACAGCCTACCTCTTTCCTCATTGTGTTGTAATGAATACATATCCTTGTGTAATATTCATGTTAATTGAAAATACATTAGTTTCAATTGTTATGATTTACTGGATTGTAACTGAAAGCATAATTATAATTATCCTTTCCATTCTGTTGCCACACCATTGCCTTTGCTATTTTATTCCTTCTTATGGTCTCATGCCCTGAATATATCATCTCATTTAAATTGATTTACTCCAGATCATATAAAATCACTCACTCCTTAATGTGCTCCTTTTCTGCATTCAAAATATCGAGGTATATTCATTCATGCATTTCACATTCTGTGGTCCCATTGCATATGTCCTTGTAAAATGGGAATCTCTTTTAATATTGAAACCATTCATGCAGATTTTTCCTTGTGGCTTTGTCCACACTTGCAGATCTACATCTAGTGAAATTTGATGATCTTCCCACAATTAAGACATGGTTTCCAATCTTTTGACCTTGCCACAAGTTTCCACCAGTATTACTTTCAGCATGGTTCTCCCTGTATTTAAGATAGGTGACCAGTATATTCTAATTACATTCTTGATTCTTAACAAGATATCCACTAGATGCTTCCATCCCATCATAATTAAGTACAGGCCCGAATTAGATTTTTCCAATCTTGGCAGCTTCCAAATGAATAGACTTCAGATCCACAAATTCTCAACAGTAGTCATACTGGCTAGGAAATTTTGGCACTAACAGTCCATAATTCTGGAAGATACATAGTTGGGGAAATACTACCCCAGATCGTATTTTGGATTAAAGTAAGAGTAAATAATTTCCTCCTAGGTAGAAGGCTTCAAATGGGGTCAGTGGTCAAAATCCTCAAAAACTGATTAATAATTAGAGCCGATACTGATAGTTTCTCAGAATTTCACTGTGAAATTCTTACCTTTGCTAGGTATAGATTATTGCAAGCCATTATCTGTTTAACAAGAGTAGAAAAAGTATAAATCATATATATTTACATTGTTTTATGTGGAGGCTTCTATAAAGAACTATATTGTCCTGGATTCAGTTGAATTTTGCAGAAGCATTCCCAATCCAGTCCTCCACTTGCCACTTCATGCTTCCCTGTGATGTAATGCTAAATTATTTTTGCCAGCTTTGCATCCCACACACAGGTCTTGGCTAATAACCAAAGATGCATGTATTTGTTTGGCATTTTGCTAAAAGCTCACTGGGAATGTGCTTGGATTTGGATTTGGATATCGTGGGGGTGGCATATTTACAATAAAATCCAAGAGATATTAGCCCTTTTTAGAAATGAAAAAAAGTCCACATTTGCAAAGTTAAACAATGTCTTTCACTTTTGAAACGTAATCTTCTGTAACCATTTGGAGTATGGTTGGAATAGAGCAAGTTTGTAAGTGTAACTTATGTAAGAGAACAAGTGATAAGACTGGTGTCATTTCAGACTGACTCAAGAGCATCAACTAAGCAATGGCTTTGTGTTTCTGTCAAATAGGATTTGAAATGTTCTTTATTTAGACCAGTGGTAGTCAACCTGGTCCCTACCGCCCACTAGTAGGTGTTTCAGCTTTCATGGTGGGCGGTAGAGGTTTTGTCCGATACTGAAGCACTTTCTTTTTTAAAAAATTTAATTGACTTTAAAAAAAAATTCATAGCATTATTTAAAATTTTTTATTAGGTTTTCATAAAATCACCATTACTGTGGAACCGGTGGGTGGTTAGAAAATTTTACTACTAACAGAGATACAAAAGTGGGCGGTAGGTATAAAAAGGTTGACTACCTCTGATTTAGACCTTAATTTCTAATAGTGCAAAGAAGATAAATCTGTGTATAGATGATAGAAATATTTGTCTGGATTTGGGGGGATATTAATTTTGCATTGCTTGCTTGCACCCAAATAACTAGATTGGATGATCCCTTTGATGCATGGGAGAGGGATTATGTCAAATGCCTCTACCTGATTGTGTGGCTCAACCAGGAATGAAAGCCTACTTCTCTAGCCATATTTCAAAGCTAAACATATAGTCATTACAGGTAGTTTTTATGCATCACTGGTGGAGTTCTAGAGAAACTCTAAAGAAACTCTAAAGAAAACTCTTCTCTGCTCATGTCTACATTTAGACAAAAGCCAATAAGTAAAAAAAAAAATTCTTTTCCCCAATATACAAGTTCCCAACTTTAGCCAGCTATGAGTCCAGACAAAAAAAGAGGGGAAAAAAGTATGCAGGAAAAGTGACATGGGTGTAAGATGCTTTATAGCCTCTTTCTTCCTGCTCCCAGGCAGAGCCAACCTGTCTGCCCTTTCCAGTCATGTGGATTTAGACAGCCCTATACGTCGGCGCTCTCTGCTGGGGCTACTTTCTCCAGGTAAGTATAAGCTGCCTGAGCCAGGACATGTTGCTCTGCTTCTGTTGCAATTCAAACCATGAACGTTTGCAGGATTTAGGGAGAAGCTCTCATGTCCAGATGGCAGCAACGGGGAAGGAGTTCGCTTGTTTTAAACAGACAGACTTTTCTGACCAAAAATCAATAAATAATTTGATGACCTTCCAGAGGACAAGTACAGTTTGACTGGGATCAACAATAGTAGGAGAGTAGAGAGAGAGAGAACCCTCGCAAGATGTTGCAAAGCCAAAGATCATGTCTCTTATTGTCATGTATCTAGGAATGGGAAAGAAGGAGAGCTGAAAATGCTCTGATGAGGTTTTTTTAATCGTCCACAGTTATTTAAGCGCTCTCAAAAATGCTTCTTGTTATATATTAAGGCCTTTACCCTCAGTCCCCTTTTCAGAGTTTGAAGCTGTGCAGAATTTTGCAAGGGCTCTTTTCTAAGGACTTCAGTAGAATGAAGATATGTGTCCTTACGAGTAAACCTTTTTCTGGGTTCTCAAAAGACAAAGTGAAGCAATATCTTGTTGACTACCATTAAAATAAAATTATCTACCTGATGTAGCTTCAAGAAATAATGGACTTCCTTACAACTTTGTTCAATTAGTAGTCTTTAACAGAAGTAGAAATCAGGTAGAAAACCTGGTGCATTCAAGCTACCAGGTTCTCTTCCTTATGTGCTGCATTCCTTCAGCCCATTTTCGCTTTTGCTCTGCTGAGTTACAGAGGGTTTACACTTTTCTCCTCATTCCATCAATACCTTGGTGGCCACCAGCTAGTATCAAATACTAGCTTTGCTTCTATGGAAGTGTGTGGCGATTTCTCATACAAAACCCTTTTTTAAAAAAACCCAACGACTTCAGAAGTGAATATGCCATTGGCTTTCCTGATCATCACAAAAGAATTTGATCAATTGGCTGGGCTTTGTTCCACTTGGTTGTAAATTTGGGGGAGCTAATCAGAATGACCTGAATGCCAAATTTATTTTCTCTTTACTTCTGAGAAGGTCCAGCTGGAATATACATTAACCTACAGGGAATGTATGCGCAAGCACCATTCATTGCATTTCTCCTCTGGCTTCTGCTTTGTATTGTCCTAATAAGTCTCTTGATGAACACATTCTGGGAGTCATAATGGGGAAAGGCACATCATTATTTTTACTATTATAGTATTATTATGCCATTACCTTAATGTTTACTCTGCCTCAGGCACCTTTGCCTGTCTAAGTATCTTAATATTTAAGATAAATGAATGACAGACCTCCTAGTTATCTGGTAGTTTCATTCTTTGCCATAGCAGCATTCCCATTAACAGCAGAGAATGAGGCAGATTTTTCAGACAAGAACGCACACCTTGACAGATAATGATCAAGCTTCAAGCTATGCCAGTAGATTAATATCAAGCATCATTTCTTTTTGTGCCAACAGAGCTAATGAACAGTTGGTTGTCTCCCATGGGCAAATCTTCTGTCTCAAGCTTTAGTCATGATGCTCAGTAAATTGACAGCATCTTTCTATAATGCAGAAAGTATTCTTCAGAACTGAAGAATGTGCAAACAATTCATCTACAATCTTTTTTATGAAAACTTCAGGAATGTGGCCCTCACTTTCTAATATCCCTTTCTGTTCAGAATTACTGAAGAAAGGGAAAGGGTCATTCAAATTTATATAGCACTAAAGCTACAGGCTCAGACGCAGATTGAAGGACGTTAGCCTAAGAAATTCTTGGCAAAGAATTGGTATATAAGCCACGTCTAGGTCCTCATCTAAAATGGGCTTAGTCACCCAACAACCTAGTTTCCTTGGCAAGAACAACTTGCATAAAATAATTATTGCAAAGAACTGAAGCCAGAAAATCAGCATAAAATTTTCCCCACCCCTTTTTTATTTTTCTTAGAACTTAAACCTGAGGTACATGTAAGGAACTGCTAAATACAGCTCTTTAATCAAACAGCAAATTAAGTCTCGCAGTCTTTATTTAACTACAGGCATTGTAAGAAGAAAATACCAAGTTGGAGTTGGCGCTGCCTGACTCAGCATTGCCATAAGCTTTACCAAGAGCTGTGTCAAAGCGTTCTTGGGTGTTCTCCATCCCGAAAGAATGCTTCCCTTACAGAATTTCAGGATAACCAAAGATGACGACTGCAGATGGGAGGTTGTCATTTTGACATGTAACATTTGTGTTAGTTTGCTCCAACAGTCAATGTAGAGGGGGGGACATCAAGCTAGAAAGTGCCACCTAGTGAGCCAGAGCCCTTGTCTCACGATTGTTGAAAACCAAACTCTGTTCAAGTGTAGATTAACCCTTGGCTGTCATTGCTGTATTTCTCAGTCTAATTCAGAATACAGCAGCTGAGTGCCCAAGCATCCATTATGTTGCAGTTCCAGAAGTCTTTAGAAACCTAGGCTTCCATTTATATTGTGCTATGTCTCTGGAAATGTCAACCTACATGGAAGTCAGCAAACTTTGCTGTTACACCAATGTCCACACACAGTTCTGTGAAACAGTCACTCTCCACATCTAGAAACGAGTCCAACTTCTGTACAAATCCCATTCTAATATAATGCATTAGAAATCCAGGCAATAACAAATCTGTGTTATATTGCAGGATTACACATCCTTTGGTGCTTAGCTCTGGAATGCATGCACCAGGCCTCCCACACCCAGGCATCACATCTCCATCTGGGAAACAAGAAATGGATCATTACGACCGAAGCATGTAAGTAGCCAAGAGCTGGGATGAAAACTTATAGGTACTGTGCTATTTATTTATATGTTGCATTTTTATGCTGCTGAATCTTCAAGACATACGGTAACGTAGTTAAGATACAATAAACTTTCCACCAGAAAATAAATGTAGTACAATGTACAACAAAGACAGAACGATGTAGTTTTCAATTTACAACCATTTGTTCAGCCACTGTTTGAAGTTACAGTCGTGCTGAACCAATGGTACTTATGAATGGCCCTCAAAATTGTAGACATTGCAGCGCTCGCGTAGTCATCTTTGGAAGTCTGGCCACATTTATGACTACAGGGGCACTTCCCCCCACTTTCTTTTTTTCCTTTCCTCCATTTCTGCCCTTTTGGTTGTCCTGCACAACAGCCCTCCTTGGTAGCAGTGGCAACACGGGGGCTGAAGTAGAAGCCTGAGGCCTTCAGCAATTTCAGTCAGCTGCCCTTCCCTCCCAGCCACTACTTCAGTTCAAGCCCACAACCAGTGGCACAGCTCAAAGCTGCCACTACACATTCCATAGGTCCTGCCACATCCAATTGACCATCACCATCTTTCTCCTGCTAAAAAGGTGTGTCCAACCTGCCCTAGGCGAGGCATCATTTGACCCTGCTAGGCCTTCTTCCAAGGCTATTCACACTATCCTTCAAAAAGCGCATACTGTTCTTATGATGCTTCAGGATGCCTCAGAGGCTTTTCAAAGGCTTTGTGAAGCATCACAAGAATGATGCAAATGATTTGCAGAACAGTAGGCATGGCCTTCTCATGAATTTTAGATGGTCACAGAAGCCTGGGAATCGTGCATGTTATTCAGAGTGGCACAAGTGACCTCAGGAAGAAGACCTTTGAATCAGGCTGGGCACAACTAGTTAACAGTGGGAGGAAGATGGCAAAAGTCAGCTGAGCCAGTGAGCACAGTACAGCAGGACAGACAGAGGTGGCAGAATGCAAAGTGGCCATAAAGGCAGAGATGGTGCTGGTGGTGGTGATAAGAGGATGGGGGAGTTGAAGAGAAGGCAGTTCCAAACTTAAGGGACTGGGAGGGACCATGCTGGGAGTGGCTTGGCTAAATTGGTAATAATGGCAATGGCCAGGATTGCTGTCATTAAGTGTCACATCATGCTTTATGACCACATCATTTATCAATGGAAATTCTGGTCCCAATTACCACTGTAGCTCAAGAGCTATATATAATTAATAATAATTACTATCCAAGTAATAATAATTAATATCCATCCATAAAGGTCCTTCAGAAAAGTTCAGTCTGTAAAAGTCTCTGGAAGGCTATCACAGAAGAGGGGCAGACATTAAAGAAATACAGTGCTTTTGGACTTCTGCCTTCCACACTTCACAGAAGTGGGTCATCATAAGCTGCTTCTCCTAAGGGAACCTCTTCAGGTGGGAGGAATCTGACAGGAATAGGTGGTCTAATATGTTCTCTTGGCATGCTCCCTTACCAGTTCCACCTCTTGGAAGAGAAGCTGCTGCTTCTCATTTGCAAAGCCAGTGTCCACAAGCCTCCTTTTCAGGGTTATAGATTGGAAGATTGCCCTCTGTCTGGGATGGGATTTGGAGATTCTCCGAACTTGCCGTAATGTTAGCTACGGGTTCTCCCAAACCCAGGCAAACCCATAGCAGCCCACCCCTGGTCCTACCAGGCAAAAGTAATAAATATGGTGGTTCCTATATGGATATTTCATATATCAGATTAACAGAGCAAATGAACTGGATCAATAGGATGTTTTGTAGGATATTTTGGACCATAAGGACCAAAATTATATCTTCAGTGATAACGTTGACTACCATTAGAAAAAAATATTTTGCTCTTTTAATGTTTAATCTTTGGCTCATCTGTTTTTATTCCTTCACTGTCAATCCTTGTTTTTTATTATTTTCTAAGAGGCTGCAGTACTGAGGTAAGACCCTGCATTATCAATTGTTTCTTTTCTCTTTCATATAAGGAAATCACAATCAGAACCAAAGAGAGAAAAGGAAGCTAAGAAGCCTACTATCAAGAAGCCTTTGAATGCTTTTATGTTGTACATGAAAGAAATGCGGGCAAAGGTCATTGCTGAATGCACCTTGAAAGAAAGTGCCGCGATCAACCAAATTTTAGGAAGACGGGTAAGATATATAGGCATTAGGAAAGATTCGTGATGAATGAGTTGTTTGGTTTATCTTATTTTCAGTCAATATATTGCTCCAATGGACCTGGGAAAGAGTCTGGAGAAAGGCTTTGAAAATTATTCTCCCGTATAGGTGAATAGTCTAGTTGTATAGTGGCTAAGACGCTGAGTTTGTCGATCAGAAGGGTTGGCAGTTCGGTGGTTCGAATCCCTAGCACCATGTAACGGAGTGAACTCCTGTTATTTGTCCCAGCTTCTGCCAACCTAGCAGTTTGAAAGCACATAAAAAATACAAGTAAAAAAATAGAAACCACCTTTGGTGGGAAGGTAACAGTGTTCTGTGTGCCTTCAGCGTTTAGTCATGCCAGCCACATGACCACAGAGACGTCTTTGGATAGTGCTGGCTCTTCGGCTTTGAAACGGAGATGAGCACCACCCCCTAGAGTCGGGAACAACTAGCACTTATGTGCAAGGGGACCTTTACCTTTTATAGTGGCCTGGTTGATGTGCAGTTTGCAGTACACCAACACACTTTTCCAGAGCGGACATCTCCATGGTTTGGTTTTGCTACACCTTCTCCATATTTAAACTTGAATGCCCCTTGCATCTGGTTCAATACATCTGGATGGGCTTTGAAAGTGTAACAAAATTTATAACGAAACTTCTGCACTGCTGCAGAATGGATAGCTTAAGAAAACACAATATTTTTTTTCTTCCTTTTTCCAATTTTTTTTTTTAAAGATTGTATACAAGTCCCTGCATCAGCAGATTATGAAGCAGTTTTCATTATCTGGGACTTTCAAAAGATGTCAGGAAACTCAAATTGATTATTTGTAGATCACTTTCTACATCTAAAATATTTTTCCCGCCACAAAGTATGGATCCACACAACGCTGTAAGGCAGGTGCCAACTATTGTCATTTTGGACAGGGGAAGTAACATGAGAAATGACCTACCAAAGGCTGCTCAACTAATTTATTATAACTGAGCAAGCTTTTTTCATTTTGGATTTCAAAGACTTCTGTTATTTCCTTTTCTGGCCAATCATATAATTTATTTTTTCTCATCAGGGCATACACTTCTTAGGTATGTAACTGTCAATTGTATCCCAAATTCTGATCTTGATTCCAAATAGTAAGAACTTAACGTAGATATTATGTGTTAATTGCATAAAAAAAGAGAATTCAATCAAAAATTTCTATTCCTAAATTTGGGGTGGGGTGGGGTTAAACAATGTGCAGGGATTCCATTTACTTATAGAATCAGAAGCTGAATTCTTACTTTTGTCGTTGCTTTCTGCACAGAGAAGTTCCATTTCCACAAAAACTGATAAGTACAAGCATATGCAAATGAATAACAGTGACTATATTAGTAATTAGTGATTTGGGGATTTGAGAAATGAAGAAATTCTAAAAGAAAATTGCTATTTCTGCATCTTTTTTTCATGTTCTAGTACAGAAAACTCGTAGGTGGAAAGGGGGAAATGGACCATTGCCTTATCACAAGAGTTGGGACTGTATTGTTTTTGCTAAAATGCAATTCCCAGAATCCTTCCTACTGGCCATTCTTTAGATTCACAGCTGTGAGACGGTGGCTATATAAAATTGATATAATTAATAAACGAATGTCTAGAAGTTGTCGTTCAGCAGCATCTGCAAAGTCACAAATTCCCACGTTTTGCTCTGTTATGTGGAAGATTCTTCTTTTATGTGTTTATCAAGATCAGATGTGTGCAACAGAGTGTTTCCAACTACCATGTGTAAAGTTAAGGGCTGAATCTTTGTGAATATGTTGATCTTCCTTCCACCCACCTTACATCTATGCAATAAATTAGATGTTAAGAGAATTAAGATTTCTAGATATATCTTAGACCTTGCTTAGGAATGTGGCTGGTTGCTGCTGATGGGAGCTACCAACACCTACCTACCAACACCTGGAAGGCAACAGTACTCTTTTTCTGATCAGGGTGTGAGAGCACTGTAAATTTTTTGGGTGCTCATTGTTTTCTATGGTTCCTTTTCAGTGGCACGCGTTGTCACGAGAGGAGCAAGCCAAGTATTATGAACTGGCCCGCAAGGAAAGGCAGCTTCACATGCAGCTCTATCCTGGCTGGTCTGCAAGAGATAACTATGTGAGTATCTGGGATCTGTTGCGGTGGCAGAGTTTGTGTAGGACACTAGCCATTTTTGCTTTTTAAGTAACTCCGGGCTTTGCCGCTAACGGCTTTCAGTTATCTGTCTTAGTAGTTTGTGAGTGATGCCAACTCAGTGGGCGACTATGTTGAAGATTGGTTTCAAAAGCTTTAACTGGATTATCTGAGTCATGTACATGGAACTGGTAGAAGTGGCGGAAGGCGGCCAAGCAATATTGATGGCAAGAATATTTTATTTTGTATTTTACCCTGAAAACATCCTGAGCTTAACATTGCAACCAACTTTTTAAAGTTCAATAGGATTCTCTTTTCCTGCTGCCCTGCCATCACTTTCTCACAATATATTGCAAGTCATAACTCACACATACACAAGCTCCTGGTTTCAGATGAATCCTTTGCAGAGGGTGGAGGAGGATTAGGAAAAAGAAAAAAGAAAAGAATTGACAGCAAATTGTGCTCAAGAATTACACTGGGAGCACAAGGAAAGGTTCTTCCATTGAGTTTAGGATGTGAATTCAATAGGTCATTATAAACCAGAATATTGAGAGTAGATTATACCAGGGGTTTCCAACCTTGGCAACTTTAAGCCTGGAGGACTTCAACTCCCAGAATTCCCCAGTCAGGTTTGCTGTAACTGCCTTTTAGGCACTGGTTTCAGCAGGATCTTATAATGTTGACTTCAATGCAACCCCAAAAGAGGTTCAATGTATTTAATGCCATTATTTCTATTTCCAATGAAAGTGGATGATTGTGTTCACCCAGAATTCCTCTGATTGGGTCACAGATCGACATATTTAAAAAGGAGTATTCTAAAATATGTCAAAGTATTCACAGTTGAGGGTTTTATAAATCTGTGCTTTTTCATAGGTTTCTATTTTGCGCACTTCATTTTCTTTCCTATTTTGGTTTGCTATTTATTTTGCCAATGTATGTGACAGCCTGCTGAGCCTTATCTTCCTCTTCCCTCCCCCTCACTTTCCCAGAGTGGTATATTTGGGGCCTATTCTCTTAAATTGATTATTTCAACTTTCAATATTTGTTTTCTCTTCGAAACAGCAGACCTGTAAGCATTTTTTTTCTTTGCATACCTTTTGCATACCTTAGCATTATTTCCCCTTTTTTTATACAGCCTTTTGACATTGATTGTAATTATTTCTGACTGGGTACCTCAGATTATCTAAGGCAGAGTTATTGCTTCATCTCTACACATCCTTCATTTTCTTTCATTTTTATATTCTCCATTCTATCCACAGACAGAATAAATAAAACATAAAGATGCTTCTCTTTCTTACATGAACACAAGTTGCTATTTCCAACTATTGAATGTTGACTTAAACATTTGTGATATTTTCTTTCTCTTTATTCTCCTTTATTCTTGCCTTCCCTTTAGCTTTTACTTGTTTCATTCTATCTCTATCCTCTCTTTTTTTACTCATATTACTTACTTTTCTCACCAATATGGTTTTGTTTTCTATATGTTATTTGTTTTTTTAGCAGTGGTGGGTTCTGGATCCCGGTGAAACCAGTACTATGCAACGGGGCCGGGTGTCTACCACATGAACGTGTGCAGCGCGTGTATGTGTACTTACCGCCTGCAGCGTTCCGCTGTGCCTCTGCGACATTCCAGCTGCTCAGTGGAGTGTCGCGCAGGCGCCGTACGTTCCATGCGTGTGTGCGGAAGCCCCAAAGAGCTCAAATACCAGTAAGGAGTGCAGGCGGGCGGGTGGCCCCCCCGGAGCACCATACCAGAACGGTACCCATACCAGAGCATACTGGTTATAACCCACCACTGGTTTATAGTATATATTCCTTTTCCTGGATTTTGTTCTTAATAAATCTTTTTTTTTAAATCTTCAGATTTTGGCTACTCGTTTATCTTCACTATTTGCCACCTTGTAGCTTCTTCTCTGTAAGAACTATGTTACTATCCTTTGCATTGACTTCCACTTACTTTATTTTTTATGCCTCTGCCCATAATTTTATACCTCTATTCATAATTCATGGTTC
This sequence comes from Thamnophis elegans, assembly GCF_009769535.1. Taxonomy (NCBI): domain Eukaryota; kingdom Metazoa; phylum Chordata; class Lepidosauria; order Squamata; family Natricidae; genus Thamnophis; species Thamnophis elegans. Next base: position 85,210,760 of record NC_045542.1, read on the forward strand.
CCACAAGATCCCACCTTTGACTTCTGCTGCCTTTTTTCATTCTCCATCTTTTCTCTCTTTTTTGTTGTTGAGCTTGATGCTTTATGAGTAGAGGACCACAAACATTCTGCTATGAAGTGTTCTAATCTCAAAATAGGTTATTTTTCCAAATACTCTAAATTCACCATGTGACATTTTGAGTATTCAGGAAATGAATCTGACTGTGACAGTGAGAACAGTGAGAACAATCAACCAATGGAACAGCCTGCCTTCAGAAGTTGTGGGAGCTTCATCACTGGAGGCTTCAAGAAGAGATTGGACTGCCATTTGTCAGAAATGGTGTAGGGGTCTCCTGCTTGGGTGGGGGGGAATTGGACTAGATGACCTACAAGGTCCCTTCCAACTCTGTTAATCTGTAATCTGTAAATATCCAACCTTTAAATGATAGGCCGAGGTGCCTATTACTATTGGTACTATCTTGGTCTTTCTTTTGCCACAGCCTTTTGACTTCCTTTTGCAGGTCTTTGTAATTTGTGATTTCTCTCCAGTTCTTTCTCTTCTATTCTCTGCTTCCAGGTATTGCAATGTTTACTATCCAGATTTTTTAGTCTTTCCTATTAATTGTTTAGTCTAGAGTGCTGTGTGACAAATGCTTGTCTGTTTAAATTCTGAAGTTCCAGAGGACTGTAGCTTCTTCATTTGCTATTAATTTGCCTGTTTTGTTGTCCCTTCAGTTCTTTCAGTCCCTTCTGCAGGCAAGTGATATTTCTTGCATATTCCAATATCCAGCACCATTGTTGCTACTTTGTCCTCCCATTGTGTCACCAGTCTTCGCTATCTTCTTGAAGCAGCCAATTAATTGGTCTACTGTTTCTTCAGCTTCTTTGCAGAGATAGCATTTGTGCTCTATTGCTGTCTTCTTGCTTTTGTTCGTAAAGTGTGGCCTTGTACAACCAGAATTAGACCCTCTGTCTCTTTTGTCAACTTTTCTGCTCTTAGCCATTTATCTGGTCATGTTACCTCCTTTGCCTGTTACTTTTTTGTGTCCTGGCAATGTAATACTTTGCCTTGCTATATCTCTTTTCTATTTTTAATTTTATTTTTCTTGTAGGACAGTTTGGTATCTTTGGTATTTAGTAAGCCTTCATGGTATACTAGCTTCAGTGCCTCTGCGTCACTGTCTTTCCAATATTCTTCCAATGCCCTTTTCCTCTTTTTCAACTGCCTATGTCCTTGCAACATTCCGTTCCCATCTATGCTCCTTAGCAAGTAGACAGCCATGGAATGTTGCAAGGACAACAGACAGTTGAAAAAGAGAAGAAGGGCATTGGAAGACTATTTGGAGGATAGTGAAGAAGATATTATTCAGTGCTCCTTCACTTAAATGGGATTGAACATGAAAATGCTAAATTTCTCCTGACAAGATTGCCCCAAGAATATTCAAACTATGTAAGTGACAATAAAGACCTAGATCCATTTTTGGAGTTAAGCAAGTATTTAGGTGTGATGCCTGACTAAGATACTTAATTCTTGTGGGAGGAAAATAAACAATTGCTTTAAGGTGGATCTCTACAACATATAATATATTGCCTTGAAATTATTTAAGGATTTAATTTTTTTAACATCTCTTTATTACAATGGGGAAAAGGAGAAAGGCTTTGGTAGTATTCTCAAAGTAAATAATAATCTCACAGAAATTGATGTTTCGTGTACAATTATTGGTATAAATAAACATGTTGGATCTCTCTCTCTCTCAATACATGCCTTACCTTATTATTCTTGTGTGTGAATATTATAACTGCATTCAGGCAGTTTAATATTGCTAGATCTAAATTGTTCTTAGTTCAGATAAATTGCTACAGACTTTCATGCGGATAGTTCTTGCTTAAGGACTCTCACGATTGAAATAGGAACATCATTAAGCAATGCAGTCATTAAGCAAGAAATCACAGATCTATGACCTCACTTTTGCCATTGTTGTTAAGTGAATCACTTTTGATCATTAAGCAAGATAGTACATAAACACGATTTGTGATTTTACTGCCATTGACTCTACTTATCAGAAGCTGGCTGTAAAGTGTACAAATGGTGATCATATGACCCCGGGGACACTGTGATGGTCATAACTTCAAGGACCAGTGTGACCACTGTCAAACAATTGCTAAACAGGGTACTTGTTATGAGAGAATACTGTACTTTTCTTTATGCAGGTCTATAGAAGATCCAGAGCTAGGTTAATAATTTACATTGCATTTGAGGATGATATTCCTCAGAAATCTGGATACATCTTGTGAATAGTGCAAAATGGATGGGTTTCTTTGCAGTATAATGCACAACAGGAATGCACCATTGCATACTTCATAGCAGTTCATTAAGCATGGAAAAGAGACAACAGAAAGGTGATTCATATCTGGATATAGCTTTACTTGACCTCATCTTGAGATGTAACAAAGAAAAAATGATTAAAATAATATTCAGAAATAGATAAGCTACACCAGGCTTCTTTAAATTTGATGGTGCCTTCCCTGATGCTTACCTCAGCAGGTCGCAACATGTGACTTTGATCTCAGAAGTTAGGTATGGTCAGCTCTGGATAGTATTTGAAAAAGTTCCAATAAAGAATTCCAGAATTGTTGACTAGGCTGTGAGTTGGGTGGGGGGAGGGACGACTAAAAAGAGGGCCACATTTCCATAACACTGCTTAGAATATGGGTCTCCAACCTTGGCAACTTTGAGACCTGCAGACTTCAATGCTCAGAATTGCCCAACCAGTGCCCAGACCCTTGGCTTAGAAGACTTAGAAGACTGCGTAGATGTAGTTAATTGGTGGCAAGCAATTAGTGGCAAGCTTAAGTTTGGGGGTGTCTACTTTTATTTACCTACATCTCTATTCCTTCTACAAAGAATCCCTTTGTCTGAATGAATCAGCACCAACAACCCCCCTAAAGCTCTCAGAAGGAAAATGGAAAGCCCAGAAGATAAATTCCATAAGTTTGGTCTTAGATTTTATGGCTAAATGTAAAAGAATGATTGTGCATGTTTTACCTCCAGTTCATTTGTGATCTTTTCTTAAAATTTTCCCTCACTTTTCTGTTTACTTTTTTGCTTAAAGAATCCACTTTTTCTTCAGAGCAAAAGGCAATCATTGGGCATTGGTATGACAGAAATTGTGAATGCAATCAGAGGAAAAGTATGCAAGTGTAGGCAGGCAAATGTCCATTTTAAATCTTGAAGAAGTGCCTAATGTCATGCCCAAATTATTAGGGTGGGATGAATCCAGAATGTTTATTCTCTGATTGGAACGAATGGTGATCTTGTCTCTTAAATGCTATCAACCAACCATAACAGGCCTGTGGCTGGTAGGTGGCTTTTTACTGGCTGATGATGCTCAGAAGCAAAGAGCAGCAAAACCGATTGGCTTTACCAGTGAGTTGGTTTAACATCCCTCGCATATATAAAATCAAAGTACTATCTTGAGTTGGACAATAAATTTTATACAGGGGCTGATTTCTGCTTGCTCACATATGACTGGAAGGCTAATTCTGGAACCTGCAAAAATGTCTTCATTCATGAAAATTTAACATTTAGGCGATTATGTATTTGCAAGATATTGTTGTTTTTTAAAACTGCTACAGGAACTTGAAATAGCGTAAGTAAGTAGTATATGGGGAAGCACTGTTAAATTATGTCCTTACCTGACTTTTTTTAAACAAATTAAAACAGATGCTTCAGCTTTGGGACCAAACAACTATTCTGTTTCCCCCAAAATAAGACCTCCCTGGATAATAAGCCCAATCGGGCTTTTGAGCACATGGGCTAAAATAAATCCTACCCCGAAAATAAGCCCTCCCCAAAAATATTGCAACACAGCAGCAGCCATGGGGTGGCCACGCTCACCGCCTCCTGCACCTCAAAAATAATAAGACCTTTTGGTCTTTTTTTGTATTATTTTTATTTTTTATTTTAATTTTTATTTTTTATCTGTCCTTTTTTTTTTTTTTTTTTTGAATTTTTCCTCTCCCACCGGTGTGGGCAGGGATTGTTCAAGATTATTACTTTTATCAATATTTCTAAATAATAATTACAGTTAAATGAAAATGGATATATAATAATGCTTTAGCTAATATGAGTTATGTTGGTTGACTGTGGAGGAGATGTACCAAAACTTATCTGTAATTGATTGATACATTTTCTACAGATGTAAAGAAAGATGTGTACCTGTTTTAAACTAAAATTAAAAAACATTTATTAAAAATAATAATAATAATAATAAGACCTCCCCGAAAATAAGGCCAAGTGCTTATTTCGGGAGGTCAAAAGAAAATAAGACCCTGTCTTGTTTTCGGGGAAACACGGTAGCAGGAAGTTTGCAGTTTAGAAAACAAAATAATGCATACTTGTGTGCATGGTGTTTTACTCACACTTAGAATCTCTCATGCCCACTCTTTATTTTCAAAACCTTTGGAAAGACCTATAATGTTAAATTAACTGTTAAATTAATACATCTCTATTTACTAGCACATTCTACCAAGTGAGAAGTTGATTTGTCTTTCTCTATGATCTAAAACACTTTAACTCAATTTTATTTAATCTGGTGTTCTGTATGAAACCAGCTTGGACCAAAACTTCCAAAATTAGACTGATTTGCCAAATTCCAACCAACAGCCAAATCTACCTCTTTGAGAAGGCACCCACTTTGGAAGATTAACATAGCCATAGCATTTAGCCTTATATACCCTTTCATAGTGCTTTACAGCCCTCTCTAAGCAGTTTACAGATATTGCCCCCAACAATCTAGGTCCTCATTTTACCGACCTCAGAAGGATTGAAGGCTGAGTCAACCTAGAACCAGTAAGAATCGAACAGTGAGCAGTGAATTAGCCTGCAACACTGCAGTTTAAGCACTGCACCACCATAGCTCAGGCACAAAGACTTCTGTCTCCATAGTATGGATTCAGAACAATGTGTGGACTGACCATACCAGACATATTCTTAATGTAACAGTGCTTATTAACATGACCAGCTAACATAGGATCATGCATGTCTTTCACCCTTTCATCAGAAATGTTATGATAGAGTTATAGTTCTTTTTTACAACATCATTTTTTCTCATATCTATCAACAAGGGATAATTGTTATTAAAAGTGGTAACTTAGAAAATCTTCTGTCATACCCTTGAAACTTTTCCTGGCAAACAGCAAACTTCATTAGTTGATAGATTCAGTCAACATGTTTGTTTCAATTGTTGGAGTCCTAAAAAAACCCAACTACTACTACACTTTGTCTTCTTATTGCGGATGCAGTTTCTTCCTATTTATCATTTAGGGAGTCAAGTCACGTTCATTTTCATCCTTCTAAACATCCATAGTTTGAATTTGAAGGAACGGAGTATTGTTTCTGATTTCTAGTGGAGACTATATCTTCATTTCTTGCCCTTGGTTTTTACTTTCATCCAGTGCATTTGATACTGTCTTTTCATCTATCTACTTTCTCCCTCTCCCTCTCTCTCTTTTTTTTTACTTTGGAGCTTCCTTTCTTAAATGATAGCAATTTGAACTCTAATTCCATGGCTTTTTCTCAAATGTATAGGCTTGCTATACATGTGCATTTGCTGCAAATGTATTCCAGCTTGTTTTCAGAAAGGAAGACAAATACCACAAACATTGCAGGTCACAATTGCAATTTTTTGTTTGTTGATCTTCAGGTTATCTTCATAAATCACTTCAAGTAGAAAGTCTTTTATTTCTTGTTTTTGTTCCTTAGGCCTCTCATATTACTTAAGTACAATTGGCTTAGAGGTAAATTGGTTCGCGTCTCCCACAAGACTCCCCAGGCAAACTAGTTTACTAATCTTTTACAATCTCCCATCTTTCATTAAAAATGTTTCTGTGGATTTTTAAGATTGACTGATTACTATCATTAAAAACAAATGAACACCAGAGCATTGTTAAATTACCCCAAATTAATCAGGTTTTTTTTTTGTGGGAAGAAGGAAAGGAATAACTAATGGAAAGGCATTATTGTAATAAATACATTTTACAGGTTAATTTTATTATTTTGAAAAGTGGTGGACAGTAGAAGCATTGGGCAATAGAGAATTTGGGGGAGAGGGGAAGATACAATGCAATAGATATATTATTTATCTGAATTTCTGTAACAAGAAGCAGCACCATCACCACACAAGAAAGGACACTTCTCTTATAGCTTTTTGTAGTAGAGGACATGGCTTCAATATTTTCTGCACTGGGGAGAGGGAAAAATAAAAAGTACCCTGTATCATGATTTTTTTAGAAAACAGAAATTAGCATCTCATAGTAATTGTTTTATGTTCTCATTTACTGAACATAATTTTAGACCTCAGGTCTGTGCCCATCCATATGGTACCAAACCTCAGCACAGATTCAGTAAAACTGATTTCTAAATAAATATCTGATGCTACTTAAGGGTATTCATTAATAAATATATGTAGTGGGGGGGAGGAGTACAGTTCATCCAGTGACCTGGCAAAGATGTAATTTTTCATCTTAAGTCCAAAGTTAAATTGTGGGAGGGGGGAAGTGTTTGAAAAAAATTTCTGGGGCTAGTTTACTTTTCGCTCCATGCCCAGTGTAAAACTGGATTAAATAAAAGGTTCAGATTAGAGAGCAAACAAAATCTTCACAATATATAATTCTACCCACTATTCTTTAACCAAGTGTCCAGCATTCATATGCTGCATAAAATAAATGCCAGTGACAGCAAGAGCCTTGCTTCTATAAAGTTCACTTGTTACTATATTATTCAAAGTTCTTATGGTTTGAAGATTTATTTCCAGCAGAAGGCAAATGATTTGTTTTAGTAAACAACAGTGATAGTGAATTCAGTCTTTGCCTACGATGTGGTAATGGTGTCCTGCATACTTCCTGATGTGTTCATATGCTTATTTTTTTTCCCTCTGCTCTCCATAGCTGCTATTTTAACCCTTTACCCCTTGCTCTTCAGTCTTCTTCAGGCTCTCCATCCCGTGATCACATACAGTTTAATTCAGGGCCCCTGGAATTCAGCAGCACTTCCTGGCCAGCTTCTGCGGCAAGGGTAAGCGAATTCTGCAGCAAATGTCATTCTGCATTATGGCAGTGAGAGTCTGAAACCATCTGCCACTCATGCATCCACCTAACCCAGCGTTGGCTGCAGAATTCCAGGAGCCCTGAGCTTTTCCATGGCCATAGAATTGCTCATTGGCTGTGGAATTTCTTCATTAGGAGGGAACAATCAATGTGCCACGTGACTTTTCAAGTGGCTAACTTTTGTGTCAGTGGAAGTGGGTTGACACTCCATGCCAACACTTTTGTTGTTTTGTGAGATGAATATATCAGGGTTTTGATGTTTAATCAAAACTCTGGAATCACAGCACGTCTCTACCTCTGCATTTACACCCTTTCCTATATTGTTCTGAGAGGATATAAACAGAAGGCGGACATTTTGAATCTCCCGGGCCCAAAAATATATTGCTGTAAATCATCTCCCTCATTGTATGTCTTGAGAGGGTAATTTAGGGAAAATGTTTAGGTTTATAAGTTGGACCACAGATGTACCTGTAACCAGTCTTTTCATATTAGTTTTACATTGCATTGGACATGATTGAAGCTGGAAGTGAAGGCCCAGAAATAAGAAAAAAAAAATTCAACATTCAATTTTCTAAGTGGCAAATACCTTCTTGTACATACATATGTAAATATACACAGAATGCAGCAAGTAAGCAATAGATTGTTCACTGAAGAGGAAATGATAGTTTTTGAGGTACGATTGCATCTTTAATACCATCCGAACTTCCGTTCTTGGACAGATCAAGAGTCATTTAGTCCAGCATGCTGTTTTCTAGAGCAGGGGTCACCAACCTTTCAGACCTCAGGTACCACTAAATTCATAATTTTAAATACCGTGGACCACTAATATGAATTAGTGACAGGATGGGGTCCTTCAGGTACTTAGCTTGGTCTCCTGTTAGTGAAGAGAAGGGTTGGAGTCAACCCTAGGTTTGATGTCCATTGCAGCTAGGAATCTCAAATATGGCCAAGAATGAATGTTTGTCTTGTAGCCAGCCCGGCCGCTAGATCTGTCCCCTGCAAACTGCTTTTTGAGGAGCCTGGCCAAAGTTTTGTGCACTGCTTACTGAAGCGCCTAGACTCCCAGGGAGGGAAAGATGGTAGGGTTAGAGCTACTAAACAGGCAGCCAGGTTAAGTGCCTGAACGACCCCATCCTGTCAGCGAGCGGGAGTAATTGCTTTGGTGGGCCATATCCGATCCAGGGGCCGTAGTTTGAGGATCCCTGATTTAGTGCAATATTAAAAAATGCAAAGATTTTTCTGCAGACCACCAAAATCTTCTTGCAAACCACCAGTTGGTGATCACTGTTCTAGAGCAACAGGATGGATGCTTAAAAGAAGCCCACAACCAGGAAAAGTAGCCTGTGTATTGGCTACACCAATCTGAATGATAAACACAGATAATACCCAACTGCAGTCCCCAGCATTTGGGAGTTATCAGTGTGTATCATTAATATTGCCGTTAAGCCTAGAAACCAGGAGGCTGTGAGTTTTAGTCCTGCCTTAGACAAAAAGCTATCTTGGCCAGACTCTCAGCCATAGGAACCAGACAATGGCAAACCATTTCCAAGAAATCTTGCTAAGAAAACTGCAGGGACTTGTCTAGGCAGTTGCTAAGAGTCAGCACTGACTCCAAGGCACCCCAGAAATATATACAAGCAACCAAGTTGATAATCCAAAACAACATTAGTATTAACATATTAATGACCAATGGTGGTAGTTGGTGCATTTTAATATTTTCTTTTTACACAATTTCTTCTCTTCCTGTCCCATCTTTCATACATGTAATTGTCAATTTCTATAGCTTTCTTCCTCATCCAACAGGTAGAAAGCCATAACATTAAATCCAAAACATCAGCACCACCGTTATCATTTTCATAATCCAAAGCCTATAAACAGAACCGTAGCAAAGTTAAAAAAAAATATGATAAATTTTAATACTGTGCTTTTCCTTTAGGAAAGTATTTCTTATAATCTCACTAACAGGTGATACCCTCTAGTGGAAGTAATGTTCTTAAAGTCTCATTTTGGATTTTTCCTTTGGCTACCTACTGGTAGGAGTAGAATTTTAATTAGGAAAAAAGTGATGAAAAGAAATGAGACAGCCTTATTTTAACTATTCCTGTCATGCGAAACCTTCAAATTTTTATGAGTCCAAAACTATGCTTCAAAGCTCCATGCTTTTTAAACTGGTCTGCTATTGGTTTTCCACTGAAAAACTTTGGCTTGAATGGTATAATTTGCAAAATTCAGATTTTGGGAAGATGGCTTCTTCCCTCCATAATGCATTCCCTGCTCTTGGCATTCCTTGCTGTCATCCTAGATTGACTATCTTCTCATCCACATTAGGTAGAATCTCCAATGGTGAAAATTTGCAATGCAGGGAAAAAGAGGGGAAATGCTTGTAAAATGCATTGATGGGAAATATTTTTCTCAATTCCTGGCTGGTAGAGAAGCAGCAGCTGAATTTTAATGAAGTATTTTATTTGAGTGAAATGCAATCTGCGAGGCACTTGGGGAGCACATCAAAACTCCCTGTGGGATAATAGTTGTCATCTTCATGTGCCAGAATGTTTGATTCAGGTCTCTAAAAGGAAACACCCATAGACATCCCATCACCATACACTTTTTAAATATAGCACCCATGAATACTTCCACCTTCTTTCCATGAAGTTATAAATTTGTCAATGTTGGAAAGAAAGCCCCATTTTTAGGCCTTGACTTGCCTTGTGATTTGAAGCACAAAGACCTTTCCAAATCAAGGCCGTTGGTTTGCATTAAGATCGCCTGTCTATATTTTGAATGTATTACCATTGTACAGCTAAAATGTAGTTTTGTGTCACAATATAAGCATAGAGTTTTCCAGTTAGCAACAACCACCAACTTTGTTTTAATTGTGGGGTTTGGGAGTTTTGCAGTAACTTGGCCTTCTGATGCAAGCAAAATCAGTACTGTATGGGCAGAAGTGTGGGGAAAACACAATCTGGTTTGATTTTGCCTGCTTTCATCAGGGAAGTGGGTTTTTTGTGCCTAGTTAATGACAAACATATTTAAATGTTGTTTGAACTTAAAATGGAACAGTCTTTGTTTTGTCCAAAATTGCAGTTGCATCTCTGGCAGTTAAACAAAGGCAAAACATATTTACTCCAGAGTAAGTTATACTGAGTGGGAGCTTGTTCTTAGCAAAATATCCAAACCTACAAGTGTTGCATGTCTTTTAAGCTGCTAGTGGTTATAGATTTTATACTTGAGCGAATGGAGGTTAATGTAATTAAAACATTAGTATGTTAGCATGATACATATGAAAATACAAACAGGCCCTCTTCATTTGTAAGCTGATTTTAAATAGTTTTTGATTCTGAAGTTGAATGTTTAAATTTTGAATTATACTATTTTATTTTGTTCTGCTCTACAATAAACTGAAACAAATTTCTTTCCATCCCACTAGCTCCCCCATTTTGCTCCTGGATTTTTTAAAAGGCTTTTTCAGCAGATAAAAGTATTTTGTTTCAATTGTGTACATGATGCAGATCAGCAGTGCCTCAGCATGCCTGCAAAGGCAATCCTTTAGTTATCCAGGCACGATCATCATCTGCATGCAATACCAGCTGCTTTTCTCCATCTCTCCTGGAAGAAAATTGTTCAGTTCCAGAGTACCTCTGGTGGGAGTTGTGCAATCGAAAGTTGTGCATCTTCCTCTATCCAAAACAGGCCATTGTGGCAGCAATATCACTTTGGAAACTGTCACTTTGTAGCAGGATTCTTGTGACAACCATGAACCATCTCAAATGTCTGATATCCCATGAGTATGGCCTACAATAAGCAGGTTCAATATGCCAGTTTATGCATTAGACTTTAGCAGATTAGTGAACAGATGTCCGTTAATCCCTCAAAAATCATGAAAGCGTCAAGGTCAAAATGATCTCATCGAAACGTCAGCTATGATCTTAACATACAATGGCTTTAATAGCAACGATGAGCTGCCAATAAGGAGAATGCTGTGTGTCATCAAGAGGCATGGACTATAGGTAGTCCTCAATTTACAACAGTTTGTTTAGTTCGAAGTTACAATGGCACTGAAAAATGTGGCTTATGGCCATATATCAATGTTACAACCTTCGCAGCATCCCCATGATCATGTGATCATCATTCAGAAGCTTGGCAACTGGTTCATACTTATGAACATTGCTGTATCCCAAGATCATGTCATCACCTTTTCCCATGTTCTGACAAGCAAAGTCTACGGGGAAGCCAGATTCACATAACAATCGCGTTACTAATTTACCAACTGCAATGATTCACTTAGCAACTGTGGCAAGAAATATCGTAAAATGAGGCAAAACTCACTTAACAGAAATGTTGGGTTCAATTGTCGAGGACTACCTGTAGTGTAACACTATGGTATCTGTTGCTGCATGATAGAGCTCTCAATTGTAATTGTGATGGACAACTAAGGCACCAAGGTAGAAAGGTTAGACAAGAACTGTCCAGACCTCACAGTAGAGGGAGAGGTTTTAAGCACATTATTTTCCTCTGCATGGCAGAGATCTCTCTGTAATATGGGTATGGGTATGTTCCTTTTTAACCCAATGGTCTCTTTTACTGCAATTGGAGCTGCTGTTATCAGACATCCTTCTCCTTTAAGATACTGTACAGAAGTTTTAAAAAATCTGGATTTGTCACAATTAGTTAAAACACCACTTCTCAATGGTAGTCTGTTCATTACATAGCTTGACTTTTGGTGGAGTAGAAAACTTGAATCAAATATTACACAGGGCCATAAGGATAACTACATCTATCTACCTATCTATCCACATATTTATCATCTATATCTGTCCATCTGCCTGTTTGTGCATCTATCTATCTATCTATCTATCTATCTATCTATCTATCTATCTATCTATCTATCTATCTATATATATATATATATATATATATATATATATATATATATATATATATATATATCATCTATCTATATCATCTATTCATCTATATCTGTCATTATCACACGGGGGTCATATTCGCTGTATTACGTTGCAATCGCGTGACGTTTTATGACACATCCGGCCTGCGGGCCACCAGTTTGACATCCCAATCTATCGTATCTGTCTATCATTTATCTATCTGTCATCATCTCTATCTGTATGTATGTGTGTATGTATGTATGTCTATATCTATCATCTATTTGCTGACTACCTCTCTGTTACACTGACTCAGGAGTCATGGGAAAATTTTATCATAATTTGAAAGTAAGAAGTGCTTTCATTATGCATCTTTGGAATATAGTCAGTAAAAGCCAACATGCTGTATTTGAATGTTTGATGAATGGGGACACCTTACTTTAGCAAATAAGGAATTTGAAAATAAAACCAATATCTTTGGTGATAAAACTACAGCAGGAAGATTGGGAGAAGGGGAGATGTGTTGCATTAGTTCCTATACTTCTTCACCAAATTCTCTTTCTAAACAAAACTATCTTGTTTTGTTCAATTTATGATTTATTTTCTCTTCTTCCTTTTTTAATCATAGGGAAAAAAGAAAAGACGAACAAGAGAAAAGCAGCAAGATTCCAATTCAGGTAAAACTCCTGGTATAAAATCTAGCACATTATCTGGTTAGTGATCACTTCATTTACATTAGTAAGAAATTAGCCATACAATAATTTTTTCCCCAGGATGTGTAGCTATGTGTTATTGGGACTATCTATGCTTTAACTGTCTGTACTAATCTTTCTAGCTTTGCCACTATCTACAATTATATATTTGTCTGATATTCTGTGATGACAATATCAACAGACCAAAAGTAACTAATTCATGTTAACCCTAGTTTGAAGCTCCAACTTAATCTCATCTTCTTGCTTTAACAGTCTCTTTACATCTGTGACTGTTTCAGGTTTTTTCAATAACAAATGAGCAAAGTGTTAAGTTAAAACATTTACAAACATTTAATTTCCAATCCAACATCCAAAAAGGTAGTTTTTGCAGCAACTATCCAAATATACAAAAGGAATCTTTTTGAGGCCAAAAGTCTCCATTAAAAAAAAAACACCTCAGGAAACTGAGTGGGTTCAAAGGGAAAAAATATGTAAATAAAAGACTTGTAAATAAAATAGATTTTAAAATGGATTAAGTAAAATTCTGCCTTGGCAATACTTGCCAGATTCTGTTTTCATAACTACTATTGTAGAAAAGTAGATTTTATGGTGTATGTTTTTCCTTGATAGTCAATTAAAATTAGTTGCTATTTTTAAAATGTATATAGAAACTTTCAATCAGCACAAAGGCATTTGTTTAGGGGATTAGAAATAGTTAACAGGCATGATGCCTGTAACAGTAATGAGAATTTCTAAGAAGGATACAAGACGTATTCTCATATATGCTTTTTTAATTTAAGTTTTTCCTTAAAATTAGTATTGACGTATTAAAATGAAATGAACCCATTTTGTCATTCGATAGGGCATTTGGAAAAATGCCAATGAAAAAGAAAATCAGATTAATTCCAAAACGTTTCTTAAATTTAATTTATATTAAGCACATTTTAAATCTTAAATTCATTCTGGATAATGAACATTAGCTGATTTCTCTTTATGACTCTTGAGCCCTTTTTAAAAAAGAAAAGAGTAAAAGTAAAAATCATTTCCAAATTTTTAACAGCAAGAGGAAAGGGCCCCACCAAAGCTTTTGGAATTTAAGTTTCCCATTCATACTGTAATATTGGCTATTGTCTTATATAGCTTTGTTCTAACAGTCACATAATTTTTTAGGTCTCCATGTTTGATATAAGAGTTTGGAATCTGTTATCAATAATAAAAACAATGGATTCCTATAGAAATTATTGAGGCAGCCCTTTGGGGGGGGGGACTAAGGGTCCACGCGCTGAAAAATGACTACAGAAAAAGCTCAGTCAAGCTGTAATATATACTCATGTGAAAGCTGTGTGTATAGCAATAGCACTTAAGACTTGTATACGCTTCAGTGCTTTACAGCCTTCTCTAAGCGGTCTACAGTGTCAGCATATTGCCCCCAATAATCTTGGTCCTCGTTTTACTGACCTTGGAAGGATGGAAGTCTGAGTCAACCTTAAACTGGTGAGACTCAAACAGCTGAATTGCTAGCTGGTGATTTTGTATCCCATCAGATCACAATAGCTAGGTGGGCTGGATCTCCAAGAGCTATATAGTTCAACATTTGGAGGGCTACACTCCTACTTCTGATCTAGACCATAGCTAAGCATCATTAATTTCTAAGTGATTTCTTGCTCTCTTTTTTCCAACCTGTTTGTTTAATAATAAGACCTGTTTGTTTGCTTGGCAGAATTTCAGATCTAATCAAAGCTAAAGGGAGTTTTCAAATATTCTCTAAAAAATGCATAGATTGAAACACAAAAGTGACCAAAATGAAATAAAGAATAAAACCCTAGTATTTTACACTACCTATCTGCAATTTCATTTTCCTAATCATTGCATTTGTGACCCTATCAAATCTATTTGTTTAACACTTACTTTTTTTGGGGGGGGGGGAGAAATGATATTAGTAGACATTTATGGTGAAGAATTGAGTTTAGGTGGCCTGTTTAGTTTTGTCTTCAGCAGCTAAACCAACATTGCATCTTTTCTTCCTTCTGCTGTTCTTGCTGCTGTTTGTGCCTCTGCCTTGCCCATTCAATACGCATGCTCCTTGTTCAGATCCTGCCTCTCCTAAGAAATGCAGAGCTCGTTTTGGCCTCAACCAACAAATGGACTGGTGCGGCCCATGCAGGTGTGTATCAGGAACTTTCGCTTTGCAGCCTTGTTTCTGACCATAAAAGTGGTTGTACTCTGTTTTGATTTTTCTCTCTTGCATCATTTCTATAGCTGCCTTTTCTAACTCTACTAATGGTGCTGCTTAGGCTTCCTCTCAATTTTCCACATTCTTCATTTGAGTGACCTACAGATGCTTTTGTAATGCTGAAGAGAAACATTAGTAAAATAAATCTTGGCATAACGTATTGGGGGGGGGGGGATTTTTTAACTAGAGTGGTACATAGAGAAATGATTTAAATTTTTGAAAAGGGTATGAGGTTTATTTAAAATGGACTATAGGATAAACGTGATAAACTATCAGAATAATTTTCCATGAATCAGGAACCGAAACCTATTGACGTGCCCTTCCTCGCCAATTGCCAATCCAAACAGTATGGATCAGGGGTGGGTTGCTGCTGGCGTTGCTGCCAGTTCACTACGTGCGCATGTGCAGTTCAGTGCAAATCGTTCTGCGCATGTGCAGAACATGAAAAAATGATTAAAGACCAAGTCAGCAATAGCAGCAGCAACTGGGGAACCGGCTCAGGGGTGTGCGTGGCCAGCCTGCTGCCCCTACCAGTTCGGCGACCCAAACCCAATTTCCACTACTGATTTGCCCGAACTGGTATGAATCGGCAGCACTCACCTCTGGCATGGATCCTCCAAAGAGTCTCTCTTCTTAGTAATCCTTTAGGAAAAATGACTGTTCCTTAAGAATTTTAGTTAAGGAAGCAATGACATTTATTATTCTTGGTGTTGGTTTCAATACTTATGCATCAACAGCACCCTAAAATTAATTGTTTTAGTTTTTTATCCTGGCAAATGAAGCAATCTGTGGCTGAAGATAATATAAACACATTGTCCCCCCTTTTTTTCTTCCAGAACAAACAGATCCAGACTGTTTTTACAGTAATGGATGATCGAAAAAAGGTGTAACATAGGGCTCTTCAAAGATGTGCTTGTAGCACGGACAGAATGTCCCAGTAAAATATATGAATATATGTGTGTGTGTGAGTTTGTGTGTGTGTGTGTGTTTGAGAGAGGGAGAGAGAGATTACTAAGCAAAATATTCTGGAAATGTAATAAAAACCTAATGCCTTCCATTTATGATAAAAACAACAGTAACAAAGTAGTAATCGATAAAGCAGTCTTTTATGTGAGAGGCACGGATACACAGAACAGAACCTTCAAACATTGAGTAGGGGCAACAATCCTTATTCAGATCCTTCCTTTTCTATGTAAACCAGCAATGATATCTACTATCTCTCCCATAACATTTTTATCTTGCTTTTATTTAGAATAGAGAACAATTTATAAAGGGGCCTATACCTTTCATACTCTAACATCTTTACTGTTGATGGCTCTCAGTCCTTTTCTTTGGAGAGCTACTTAGCCCTAAGGAACACCTTGGTGCTCTTTGGAAGCATGTCAGGATGTTTATTCTAGATTTGGGAGATCATGGGTCAAAAATCATGTTCTCTCAGTCTATCATGATTCTACCCAATTTTCTTTTTGTATTCATAAGCTGAAAATCCTCAGACTGAACTGTTTTGAAGCTGGCCAATTTTATTGCATACTGCAAAGAACTCTGCTGTGTTTGTCAAAAGCAACCTGTTTGGAAAACCTTTACATAACAAGATGGCTCAGATAGGCTGGCTGTGGATTTTGCTACAGAACTGCCTAGAGCATAAGCATCATATGGTTGCATCATTTTCCAGGCTAAATAGCTTCATTGCACGCTGTAGGTAATTTTGAAGTTGCCTAGCAGAAAGTCCCATCAACTAATCCTGGGTGAAAAGGCTGAGAGAGCCCATCTCCCACAGCCTTTGCCCGAAGTGTTTTGAGAGCACCGAAATAGCTTAATCAAGGTGAATTAGATGGCCCTTTCTGGTAAAAATGAATTTGTTTGCTTTCACAGTTCAAACCTGTTTGTCAAAATAAATCTTAATGATTTGCCGAAGCTGTATTGGAAATATGCAGAACTGCAATGGAAAATATGAGATTGTAGTTTTGAAGTTAATGTGATATCCTTTGTCAGTCAAGTGATGGCTTTAAGACAATTGATTCCTGTAACTGTTGGACAAGTCCCTGCGGTTTTTAGGCAAGATTTCAGAAGTGGTTTGCTATTGCTTCTTCCAAGGATTGAGAAAAAGTTATTGGTCCAAAGTCACCCAACTAGCTTCATGCCTAAGGCTGGGACTAGAACTCATGATCTCTTGGTTTTAGCCCATTTCTAGTTTCTAACCACTACACCCATGAATTCAACTTAAAACAAGATTTATTTGCCACACAAATCCTAAAACTAAATAAAAAAAGCCCAATTAAACAACTGGCTCAAAAACATTATACTTATTTATTGGGAATTATCCAAATCTATCTCTGGGGGATGGGGAGGTTGCTTTCAGTAATCCCTTGGACAGCAATAACCAGAACTAAACATTTCTGATAACTTTTGATCTGTTTTGCACTTCAGCTTGGAGAAATTTTAGCAGTTTTACAGTTATACCTCCATCTAGTGGTAAAAAATACAAGTTGACAATAACCTTTAAAAAAGATTTCTTCTTATAAAAATTTGAGTAATAGGTGTTAAGAACCAATATATTTTTCCTTCTAAATCCTTGTTCCTTAGACATTATACTTGTATTAAATGCTATATAATGCTTTCATTTTAAAAAAATATGACCCTGTAAATTCACCCTTTATTTACAGATAACTCTCTTCACTGTTCTTAGGAGGAAAAAGAAGTGCATTCGGTACCTACAAGGAAAAGGACACTGCTCCAGCCCAGTTTCTTCCAATGGAAGTACTATAGATTCCCCTCCCTCCCCTGTGGATGTGCTCCAGTGTACATCCCCTGCTTTTATTCCAAACAAGCTCGCTGTTCCTGCTGATCTTATACACCAAAACCAAGCCAATCCTTCTTCTTTATCTGCACATCTCAAAACTGCTACAAGCACATCAGGACTTCCTTCTAATAAATGTTCAACAATGCCTCCTCATAAATCCATAGTGCCAGGTGAATCCTCAGGGCACGATATGGTATCAATAGAAACATAGTACTAATGTGATAACAAGGCGCACAGATTCATCACGCACTTTGCTGATTGGTTCTGCTGCATACAGAAGCTACAGAGACAACTTCAGCCTGCCATCAAATGGTATAGTCTTAAAGTCAGGCAAAAGCCAAATCAGAAAACAAAAACACTGCAGCACTAAAAGTCTAAGTAAGGACATCAACAGTCTCTTTGAAAAGTATGAAGATAAACTTAATTCTGGTCAGTAACTGAATTATTTGATCTCTTTTCCAACGGAGATAAAAGCAAAATATACTGATCTAATTGCAGATGAGAGGTGCTATAAACGCTAAGGCATTTATTAAACTATTATAGTCAAAGTCCTGAGGTCCAGCCATCCAATACATATTAGACATTACAAAAGCAGTTGTTGAATGACAAGCTCAAATGTTCCACATAAAATGTATAAAGCAGCTTGTAAGAAACTAAAATATTTCATTATGCCTCATCTTTGGGATCAAGGGTGGATTGCATTAACAATGTTTATTCCAGCAGCTTTATTAGGTGATAAAATAGGAGAACACTGGCTGTGAAAGTCTAGTATTCCAGACATAGGACTGTGTGCATCACAATTTTTCAGCTACAAAGATTTTTTATGCTATCTACTGTAAAGTATGCAAAACTCAAAAATACTTATTTTTCACAATTTACCGTACTTTTGCTATATAATCAATGGGAAATAAGAAAAGGATATAAACTGTGCCTCTAATCACAAAAAATTTACTCTGCAGTCTTTGTGACTTCTTAAAAACTTGCCAAGATTTATCCACCATCTATTTCAAGCCAATAATGATAGCACACTGCCTATAGAATCATTTCTGCAATTGCAGTATTGAAACCTAGTCATATTCCTCATTCTATGTTTCTCTCTTGTCCATACTACAGGGAAGATATTTATTTGAAAGTTATATGCTTCCCCAGAGCCCAATTCATTTACTGTGCTAAGCAAAGTTGATTGCTTTGAACTTTAAACATAGAATCAACACAGATGGTCTCCTTCTGGTGCTTACTTTAGGGATGGTAGTTTTTCTCAGAAGACAAACACAGAGTCACACATTGATACCAATCCCAACATGCTGAGATAATAGTGGACAAAGGGTAGGAAAATTCATAAAATAGAGTAACTGAAATGGGCGAGTCACTTCATTACAATGGTATTTCAACAAACCTTACATTAACTTTTCTGGGAGTAAAGGAAGGTTACAAAATCACAGCCCTGAAGAGTTTGCAAGTCTTAACTTTATGGATTTGAAACTTTCTCAACTTTATGGACTTGAAACTAAACCATTTCTCTTAACTTTATGGAATTGAAACTAAACCACTTCACTCCATCTGAAAGGACCTCATTTTCAGCAAGATGAGACCGTAATGCTGGCAGGTTAGTTTGAAAATAGGGAGTAAGCAGACCATAAATGAATCAAAGGTAGAATTGCAGGTTGATCCTCCTAATATTTGCATGATGTTCGCATTCAAGTATCTTACGAACTCAAGGGAAAGGAGAAGAAAAGTGATTCCAAATCTGAATTTCTGAATTAATATCAGAAACCTCATTAAATCAAGAGTAGATAAGCCCTAATCTCTCAGCCACTTTTTTCAGCCATCTGACTTAACCATCCAATATAATAGTATGACTGCTAAGAATAGCTGGTAATTCCCCCCCCCCCAATTTTAGGGCAAAAACTCACCCAAAAAGTGTAGTATAAATCCTAATAATTCAGCTTCAAAAACTTATCAGAGTTGGGAAAATCCCAGGCCACATACATATATTTTACTTTATGTGTGCCTTTGAGTTAGCTTTGATCTACAAAACTACACAAAGAAATCCATGCAGTTTTCTTGGGAACAATTTTCAGAAGTGGGTTGCCATTGCCTTCATCCTATGGCTGAGAGAATGTGACTTACACTAAGTCACAGTTGATTTTGTGTCTACAATAGGACTAGAACAGAATCACCCAGCTTCCACTAGTGCCTTGATCCATACATGGTCCTCCATTAAAACCTTTAGTAACCCAAGAAAAACTAGGAGTGCCTTTTGGCATCAAAAGATTACCCAAAATTGATTTCAAGTCTATGCAAGAGTACTTCCCCAAGAATATCATCATTTTGAAATTTTATTCTTTAAAATGCTATACTTGATTTCTTCTTCCAGAAAGGCTCACTCAATTGATAGTTCAGAAGAACTCTGAAATTAGTGAACTCCTCCTGACCCCAATATGATATAAGCATAGCTCATAAAGAGGCACTTCTGCATTTGCACCTACAATCAGATGAGTACATAACTAGATATGCAAAAATGGAACTGAATAACTATTCAGTATTAATCAGCATGGTTATCATTTATGTGACTAGGAAGATAAGCTATTTTAGTTAAGACTAGAAAAGTCACAAGAATTTAGAAACATTTAAAAACAAGATTCCAAAAATGCAAGTATCACTTAAATACCAAAAAGAGATGCTTAAAAATGCTGTATTAAATTTTCTTTATTTTATTTTCTTTCGCTGTGTAAAATGAAAGCTTTTATCATGGTGTTTTACTCAAGTTAAATGTATACACAGCAAGTGCAATTTTAATGCCATTATCTACTTTTCTGAAGAGACTGAATGTACCATGTCATGGAAATTTAACTTTAATAAGCCACACAAAAATCTCTGTATGTATGTAGCAGGGGAAATTTTCATTTGTACAATTATCATCTGGAGGGTTTTTTTGTCTTTTTTAATCTTGAATTTGTTTTGCTTCTTTGTTTAAAATTTGTTTATGGCTTTATAAATAAAAGTGATCTACCAGATTGTCCATTCAAAAATGGGTAACTGGGGACTATAATCCTATAAACAATGTTATATTTTTTGTGTGTATATGTCTATATATTACAAAAATATGGTACATGGCATAGTTTGTGAAGAAAACCAATGAGCCACAATAATTTTAGATTCATCAAGCATTCAAATTTAAAATTGAACATTTAGCACTATATCTAAGTGTTAAAAGGACTTTATTCTTAAAGACTGTATGCATTAACTGCAATCAAAACTTTAATCAACACCATCATCCTAAGTGCATAAATCAACAAAGCTAGATCTAGTTAGCCACTTGTAGACAATGACAGTGAAAACTGACCGGTTTACCTATTTTCTTTAAAATTTCTTCATTATCTTCCTACAAAAAAAAAGCTGTTCCAGGGCAGGGGTCTCCCTTAGGTGTATGGCTATAGCAGTTGAGAGAAATTGCAATTATGTTAAATCTAATAAGGGCACTGTAGGTGGAATGTACAGGTGCTGCTTTCTGATTTTGTTTGAGCTTCCCTCTTATTCACTATGCATGTACAATGGTATATCAGCTGTGATCTCCAATTCTGAGTGAAGTACATGAAGCAAATATCTATCTCCAACTATTTTAAAGTGACATTTCACTAATTTATATTACCCAATGCTCAGATTGGTTCCTACAGCTAAACTGTGCCTCCCCAAATGAGTCTGTAACAGCCATCAAAGAGAAAACCATTGTTGTCCACTTGAAAGGGCCCAGCTGAATCCTTCATATGCCTACAACAATTCTGTTACATTTTTGCATCAATCATTATTAGAAGGCAAATGGACCTTCAAGTCAATGTTGACACCTGGACTGCAATTTTCTTGGCAAGATGTTCTGTGATTTTCTTTGTAGAGCTGAAATAACCCGATTGGTCCAAAGTCACCCATCTAGTTTCATACCTAATATAGAACTAGAATTCAAATACACCTTGGTGCCTTGACGACCACTGTATATGAAACTGATTTGTTGACTAGAAAAAGCATGATAGTTAAAATCACCTAGCCTGAGCTTCCCCTTAAGATTAAAAGAGGAATACTATCTTGGGAGACAGTCTCTAATTTTTCTTCAGGTCAAGGGAGTGAAAAAGTAGGTGAACAGCTGTTCTTCATTGATGAAAAAGACTAGGATAATTTGCCAAAGTGCATACTGTGAGATGACAGTCAGCCACACTGCTTTGATCTCAGTCCTCAGACAGAAATGTAGATGGAAGAAACCAGCATAATTATGTACAGAACTAAGTTTCCGAAGCTGTAAGACAAACAATACATTTTTTGAATCTACAGAGAAGCCTCCATTACTGCTCTTTTGGGCTCTAAGCTCTCTGCCCTTCTTGCTCATATGCCCAAGAAAGCATGGATTTCATCCAAATTTCCTGACGTGCTAATTCCTATCAAGGCAATAACTTCAATTCTCCTTACTACTTGCTCTCTTATAACAGCTGAAAAAATGAGAATGACTGAAAAGTCATGGGGATTTGTAATACCCCTTTTTTTTACAGTAGAACATTGCTATCCTCTCAAGACGGATTTCAATGCTACAACATGCTGGGCTCAGTAGACTGCCAAAGTGTGTTCTGAGACAGTAACTTGAAAAAGCCAGTGTATGCATACAAAGGTCAAACGTTTAAGGCACACTGAGGTAAAAATAGTAGTGGATGGATTGGAATGGAGACTGTTCAGAAACTAAGATTACACTTCTGTCACATTTTTAATTGTTTTTTTATTGCATCTAATTGGGACACATTAAAAAGAGACAAATTCTAAAACTTCATTACTCATTTTATCCTCAGCAGATTTTTCAACTGAAACTTATAGTGGAATGTGAACTATTTTGTAGGAAATGACCGTTGGCTTACCTGAATGGTCGTTCTCTGGGCACTGCGAGAGTGTCCAAGCATGGGTTAACTTCAGCTTGCTGCCCAAGGACTGAGTTCAAAGTTTGTGCAGCCACGCCTCCTGCTCCCTTTAGAGGCTCAGTTTAAAAAAACAAAGGTATGAGACCCAGAAAGATGCTGTACGGAGAAAAATCTATGCCATGGAGGTGATGTCACGCGCACGCAGGCGACCCCAGAGAGGAGTTGGACACTCCCGCAGCGCCTAGAGAACAACCATTCAGGTAAGCCAACAGTCATTTCCTACAAAATAGTTCACACACCACTATAAGTTTCAATTGAAAAATCTGCTTGGAGTGTCCAAGCATGGCACATACCCAAGCTATGTAGTCCCAGGGTGGGAAGAAGGAATGTCCTGGTTAGCAGGAGTTGCGAGTAGCCACTGTAAAACTCTCCTTCCAAATGAAGCCTCGGCAGAGGCAAAGGAGTCCAGTCTGTAATCCCGAATGAAGGGCGACGGCGAGGACCAGCGCCCTGCATATCTCTTCAATAGGCGCTTGAGTGGCCCAAGCGTCCGTAGTCGCGGCGTTCCTTGTGGAGTGTGCTGTTATATGAGGAGGAACAGGCCTAGATTGATGTTCGTAAGCCAGCCTAATGCAAGCGTGCAGCCAACGTACTATGGTGGAAGATGATACCTTCCTGCCCATGGAGGTGGGCTGAAATGATATGAAGAACAATTCTGACTTGCGAAAAGCAGCTGTCCTCTTTTTGTATACCCGCACAGTGCATCACACATCCAATTTGTGCCAAACGCACTGCCTGGGATGCCTGGGGTGCAGTCAAAAGTCGGGGAGGATGACCTCCTGCGTTCTATGGAATAAGCTGTTAATTTTCAGTAGAAAGGCAGGGTCCAATCGCAGAATAACTCTGTCCCAATGTATAACACAAAGGTCCTCTCTAACTGAGGGCGCTGCCAGCTCCGAAATTCTGCATGCTGAAGTGATGGCTATGAGAAAGCCGGTTTTGAACCACAAATGTTGTAGGCTAATAGAGTGAATCAGTTCGAATGGTGTCGATGTTAGGGTCTGCAGGACAACCGATAGGTCCCAAGTTGGGTAACGGTGCACTGTGTGGGGGGGGAGGGCGTAGGTTGGTGCCCCCTTTAGGAAACTGCGGACTCTTGGGTGTCTGCTGAATGGTAGAGAAGCGTCTCTGGACAAAATGGTGGCCAGGGCCGCCGTCTGCCTCCAGTGTGTTGGGGGCAAGGCCCTTTTCCAACCCATCCTGGAATCCTAGAAGTTGGCTCCAGGTGGCTCTTCTCCAGATTGACAGAGAAGACGTGATGCTCTAGTGTGTGGATGGTGACATTGAGATCTCGACACGACTGCTCCCTGGACGACATCAACAGGATGTCATCCAGATAACAAACGAGTCTCACCGGACGAGATCTGAGATGTGCAGTGACAGCAGCCAGAAGTTTGGTGAACGTTCTGGGGGCCGATGAGAGGCCGAAGGGAAGAGCCTGGTATTGGTAATGCTAGTTTGCAAACTGGAACCTCAGAAACTTGCGATACGCTGGATGAATGGGAACATGCAGGCACGCTTCCTTTAGGTCGATTGATGTCAGGAAGTCGCCCTGCCTGATGCAACCCACGATGGTCTGGAGTGATTGCATCTTGAAGCGCTTGTACGCTAGATGGATGTTGAGTTTCTTGAGGTTCAATATGGCTCTCACCCTTCCCGAGACCTTGGGAACCAGAAAGAGGATCAAATAGAATCCTCTGCCCTCCTGACCTAGGGGCACCTGCTCGATGGCCGCTATGTCCAGTAGATGCCTGACCTCTACCTGCATCAGTTGTTGCTTGTGGGTCGATTTCAGGAGGGGGCAGTGGATGAATGCCCGCAGAGGAAAGGAGAGGAAGTCTAAGGTAAGGCCGTGATGGATCGTGTTCAAGACCCAAACGTCCGTCGTCTCCTCCCACCAGATGGCGTAAAGCTGTAGCCGACCCCCTATGAGAGGGGACCGGTGATGATCACTTCATTCTTCGAAAGGAGCGGTTGAAGAACCCTCCTCTAAAGGACCTGCGGTTGCCCTGTTGCCTGGTTTTGTCCCTGGGGGCGGTCCTGCATTTGAGAATAAGGCCTGGTAAATCCCTCAGAGGTGGATGAGGAGTCTGCATTCTGTAAGGACTGCCTACGAAAGGAGTGACCCTTACGGTCCGATTTCTTGGTGACCGCTGGTAAGATTTTGTGTTTGTCCTTGGACTCAATCAAGACTGAGTCCAAGGCCTCACCAAAGAGCTTACCACCCTTGAAAGGGGCCGAGGCCAACTTCCACTTCACCTTCATGTCCGCCTGCCAGTGGCAGAGCCATAGCAGATAGTGTGGTCACATTAGATGCCAGAGCCCTAGAGAAAAATTTGGTGGCATTAAGGGAGATGTCGGCCGAATATTCGACCGCTGCAATAATTTTATTTATGTCCTGGCACGATCTACTGTCGCCAGCTGGGAGGTTGGATAGCAACTTACGGAGCCAAAATAGGCTACTAAAGTAAGAAGAGGAGGAAGCTTTCATGACCCACACAGTGGCCTGTGAGTCTTATGACAGGCCTTCTCCGCCCTCTTGTCTTCCGTCTTGAGTCCTTCCAGTAGATCGCTGGAAGGATTGAGTTAGAGGTTAGTGCCACTATGGGGTCATCTACCTAAGGAAGCTTCAGGAGATCCTCTATGCCACTCTCCATAGAGTAGAGCTTTTTGTCCACCCCACTGGGATTAGCCATTGACCTAGGCTGGGCCAATTGTCACTGGATGACATCCAGGAAAAGCTGCGGTGCTGGGACAAGATTCTGAGGGGGAGTGGTCTCCTTAAAGAGACCTGCGCCTGGATCCCTGGATCCAACCGTTTCCTTGATAGCCTGTTCAGTGACATTCTTGTCAGATTGGGTGAGAAGTCCCATCTGAATGGATGAGGCCCTAGCCTGGGTCAGTATGGCCTTAAACATAGAGGGCTTGAATAAGCCCGAGAAGGCGGGGGTGCCGGGGACTGGATTCTCATTCTCCGATAGATCAGGGGGGTCCTGTCCACCCTCCTCATCCTCAGACACCTTGCTGACAGCAGAGGAAGTGGGAGGGGAGGTTCTGGTAGGTTGACTGTGAGCCCCTGCGGACTGCACCTTAGCTCTGGCCCTGTTTTGGAGAGGCAAGGTGAGACCCAGCTGTTGGATGCCATCTGCAATCCCCTGAGATATTGCACGTGCGACCACCTCCTCCATGGCCTGGGATAACTAAGGTGTGCTGCCGGGGATAGGTCCAGGAGGAGGAAGTTTCTCCTCCACCAGAGAACAGGCTTCCTCCATATCAACTCTTCCAGGGATGAATCAGATGATTTGGGAGATGCCCTGTAAGGATTGGGTGAGAAGCCAAAATCTGCAGGAACCTGGGCCGGTGGTGCTCCTTGCTCCAACAGTTTGTGCCTGGGCATTTACTGCCCTTTAAAACTGCCTCTCAGGGACGTTTTGTCTCCTCTCAGCCATCCTTTCTGCAGCCTTGGAGACCTTCTTGGCTTTGGGCTGTTTCCCCTTTGCAGGGCACCCTGCGCTGTCCCCTTTAGCAACAGGATTGGGCCTGCTACGCTTGTTGGAGGTAGACCGTGTTTGATCCCTGACTTCAGCCACACTATTGCTGGCCATGGTCCACTCCCAGCCCTAACACAGTTTGGTTGAAGATTGAAACCTTGAAGGTGAGGGGAGATGATAGATGGCCCCCTAAATCAGTCAATGTCCTGAGGAACTGGGGCCAGCCAGGGAACAAACAGTTCTGACAAGATTTGGTGCCAAATTGGTGACTCCCAGACGGGCGCAGATCCGCGCTACTTTTAAAACAGAAAAAAGCCTAGTCAGTGGCCAAACGCCCTGTGGCTGCTTGAAATAGTCTTCCTGGGGAGGGGGGAACTGCCTGGAGACCCAGAGCGAGCTCCCAACATTAAAACCCCTCCCAGCGGTGATCTGCTGTGGAACTATGCTGACTGGAGAGTCCAACTTGCTGTCCAAGAACTGGAGCTCCCCAACTGCATCCTTTTAGGGCGACTGAGTTTTTTTAAACTGGGCCTCTAAAGGGAGCAGGAGGCATGGCTACACAAACTTTGAACTCAGTCCTTGGGCAACCCATGCTTGGACACTCCAAGCAGCGCCTAGGAGAACCCATTTACTTTTATATTAAAATATCACTGGTAATTAATCTTTTTGGCAGCCATTTTATTGAAAAATGCCTTTATTACTTTTGATAATGACCAAATTTGTGAAATTGCCGGGATATGCACTTTATTAAGCATAGTGAAATGTTAAAATTCCTTATTGTACATTAAATGCTTAAGGTCATCACTGATCTTTAAATGTTTAACTTTTATTCTACCTAGTGTTTATACAGAAATGGGAAGTGCTTATTACAATTGCTTATTACATCTCTCTCCTCTACTCCCTAAACAGAAACCCAAAGAATGAAAAAATTACTAACTTATTGGCAAGTGTTATAAACTTAAATACATCAATATCACCAGTCAGCATATGCAGTGGCAAATCACTGCAATCTGATGTCATGTTTCTGATAGCCATAAGGAAATACTAAAATAAAATATTAACTGTCCAAGAAATTGTTTTTAGAGATCTATTTTTGATCAATACTGAAATTTTTATTGGTTTTAAAAATACGTACATACCAAATACTATGCTTCTTTACAGAAACTACAAGTATTTAGCCGGAAGAGAGCTCTAACTGTCCAGGCGCCACTAGGGTTACACCTCTATTACATTAGAATAGTAGGTATCAAGCAGAGCTACTTTGCTTTAGTTTTAACAATAATGTCATTGCTACAAAAGATGTAGAATGGAAGAACCCCAAAGCAATTATTCCAACTTGTTTTTCAAAACATTTTGTGGCTCTTACTCCATGAATAAAAGTAGACTTCACTGATTCAGTTTCAGAAAACTTTTGCAAGTAATTTTATTTACAAGGTCAGCGACTTCTGAATTTTGACATGCTGAGGATTTTAATGTGACAGTGAAACATTCAGAAGCACGGAAGGTCTAGTTTACAGTGCTAATTGCCATACAGAACTTGCATGGAGTTTAGTTTTTAGAGAAGAGGAAAAATAAGGAAATCAGATTACACTGATTAAACCATAGAATTTAAATCTATATTCAAACGTTACACATGCAAAGAGAACACCACCAGACTAGTACAACTTCATTTGCTGCTGCATTTGTCTAATATTAACAATTATAAACAGAGCAGTGCAACTGATATTGGGAACAATCCTTACAGTGTTGTTAGGTATCAGGCACAAAGCTTCACTTCTCTTCACACCACTGGTTTTCTTTGCGTACCTAAAAATAAAGACAAACCTTACAATTATACCTGAAGAGCAATATCAAATACGTTTTCTAGATATTTGGATTAATAGCATCCCAGTGATTCAAATTATTTCCCCAATTCAGATGTCTTCCAGATATCAAGTAGTATTTAAAATTAAAGTGTACCATCATATAAAATGAACATATCCATATTTATGGAAACATAGTTATGACTATTTTAGAACTAACTGCATGCATATTTTTAACATTGAGAACTCATTCTGAAAACAGAAAATCAAAGGTGGGTAAAAATCTGGGGTGAAGAAATGGGTTTTATTAGCTTGATTACTGGTTGCAAGACAGTAGCAATTATTTTCAACATGCTAAATGATCCACTGAAATCAAATAGATAAATGGTAGCACTTGTCTAAAAATTTTCTTTGCACTCCATCAATTATAGTGATAGTATTAAAAAGAATTATAAACAATCACACAATAATTCTGTAGTAGAGAATTGGATGCAATTTTTCCAATTGGAATCTAATAAGAATTATAAACAAGTTTCAAGACTGAAACTATAGACTTAGGCTAGGTAACTGCTAAGTGTTTTTCTCAACAGTGCCACTCACAGGCCATGCATATGGTACTGTAGTCTAAACATCTAGATTGTGTCAGGCAACCTACTCTAACTCATCTTTAATCAGCAATAAATAAAAAATTAATAAAATATTTTGCAAGGCATCCCCTTTATCTGATTTTTTTCTTCCTAACATTTTTCCATAAAATTCATTCTCTCTCTCTCTCTCTCCTCTCTCTCTCTCCCCCTCTCTCTCATCGCCCCTACATATAGCAGCAACTATTGGAATAAAATCCATAGGAACTCCTGTATTGGCAATGCTCCTTGCAGAAATTTTGCTTATTTTGCCCTCATTTCTTGGTATCAGAAAGCCTAGGTGAATTATTCTGCAGTACGCTAGCTTCTCTGAGACTTCTTTTCCTATACATGAATGATAGCAAAGGCAGTAAAGGGGACAAATTACAGCACAGATTTATTTTATCCATCATTTGATTTTAATTATATGAAGGCTGAATTGCCAACTACGTATTCGTTGTCTATAAAAAAATAGTTTAGAGTCTTACTGCAACACCAGCTTCACAACAAACTATATATACATTAATCAACAGAAAGCAATTATTTTGGCCTACAGAAGCTAAAATAGTTGTAGGATTAAATAGTAAATAGATTTTGTTTTAAGTAAAAGAGCTTGACGTACCTGGGCTTCCTCCTCCTCAGTGAAGTCATTTTTAATATTGAAAGTCTTGCGGATTTCTTCTGGTGTTTTTCCCTTAATCATATTTGCAACAGTCTTGCATGTCACATCCAGTAAGCCTTTGATGTCTAAGTAGTTTGCAGCCTTTACAGAAAGCAACATATTTTTAAAGACTCTGCAAATCAGTCCTTCATTATATAATAGTGTGCATTATATTTCTAGCAGTAAACATCATAATAGCAACTAATAATAAATGAAATGAAGTCTGGTGTAACTATTTTCTTGCTGATATAGAAATATTATTGCTAATGGCAATAACAAGCCTCTCTCCCATTTAGAGACTTTGTAAGGACTTCCAGTTAAAATTTCACAGTGCTGTTATGAATTTTCTACTTTGGAATACATATTCCATAAGACACAATATATCAGGTTTTCAATTGTTCAACTAGTTTTGCTGAGCTTTCAAAAAGCAGCAAGAACTACAAACCAATAAACATACTTTCTCTTGTTTAAACTTCTGAGATAAACTAAGCAGAATCCCAGCCTTAAATGCTGTTGGCACAGTTAATTATACATACTTTAAGTCCCCAACCTCCCCCAGTCCATGGACTGGCACCAGGCCACAGCATGCCAGAAACTGGGCTGTGCAAACAAGTGAAGCCCCATCTGCAGGATGCAGGCACCACACAAAACCACACCCTCTCTGGTCCGCAGAAAAACTCTCCATGGAACTGGTCCCTGCTGCCAAAAAGGTTTTTTTTTTTTTTGGGGGGGGGGGGGGGGGCTGTTTTAAATTATGTTCATTTAGTGAGTTGCATGTGTTAGCTCTATTATACTCCAATATTTCATTAGTCTGTAAATATCAGCGAAGCAGGATATATACTAAGCCAACTTACCAGGATGAGTTCAAAGAGAGTTCCTTGGTCTACTTTGAGAAATTCTTGATCCCACACAGGGATATCATCTGTTCGTTTCTCTTTGTTCTCATCATCCTCAGGAGGAGGTGGATCATCTTTATGATGGGTACACCACTGAATCACCTTTGGAAATTGAAATGCGTTATGGAAAAGCTCTATAAAATTTGTTTTGTTTTCTACTGCACTAAGCTAGCGCTTTACTAGCATCCACAAAGCTTTTGTATAAACATTGCTTAGCACAATACTGGGAATGTGATTTATGAGTTTAAATAAAAGTCTGTACCATTTTCAAACTAAGCGTGCTCACAATGCTTAAGTACCAATCTTTCAGAGATAGAAAAGTAGAAAATATGAATCAGAGTTCACATATTTCTTATATACTTTATTATTCTGAATTCCAGGGCTAACTACACTAATACAAAGGATTTACAGAAAAATATTCAGAAAAATGAAATAAAACAGTAAAAATGATCAACAGAAATGTTCCTAGTTAAAATAGTTTGGTTTAACTACTTCCTAGAAAAATACTTTCAACTGGAAAATTATTTTCAATAATGTAAAAATAATGCAAATTTCTATTTTTTTATGTCTAAAAATATAGAAAGACTAGGTTAAAGATAAACCCTTTAACAATTTTGCCAGGATATTGCACTATTAACTATATAATGAAATATGTTGTTTTTCTACAACTATTTGAACTATCTTCCAGTACAGAAGCTACTGAATACAAACTACTCTTTAAAAAATAAGCCTAATTTTAAACATTTAAAAAGTACAAAGTTAAAAATAAACAATCTGCCTAAAAGTAAACCAAATAGAAATAATGTAATCAGAATAAAAATTGTACCAATGCAAGTGATAGAAGAAATGGCACAAAATGGACAACAAAATGCATGCCAGAATGCTGTCATATTTGCACTAACTGCAACTTCCAAAGATTTGAGGTCAGCCTTATGTGAGGCGCATTGCAGCAATCTATATAATAAATGTTTTAATCACTCTTAGTATCAATACAGACTTGCATTTTCCAGAAATGATATAGATGTTACAATGGAAAAGCTAGACAATGGAATTTTTGACCAGAGAATTATCCTTCCAAAAAGGAATGAGGGATACAAAAGCACCCCAACTATAAAGACTAATCCATTTAAAGGAGTCAGCTCCAAAAAGATGAACAAGCCTAATTTTTGCAGAGGAATTGTTTAGATTGACCGAAGTAATGTAAAGGCATTTGAAATCAATCTTTCAAAATATAAGTAGCTCACAGAAAATATTCAGTAATATACTACAAGGTTATCATAAAAGACATGTACAATAAGGTAAAGGTTCCCCTCCTGATTCTAGGAGGCGGTGCTCATCTCAGTTTCAAAGACAAAGAGCCAGCACTGTCCAAAGACATCTCCGTGGTCATGTGGCCGGCATGGCTAAACATCAAAAGCACACGGAACGCTGTTACGTTCCCACCAAAGGTGGTTCCTATTTGCATTTTTACATGCTTTCAAAGGTTGGCAGCAGCTGGTCACTCCGTTACATGGAGCTAGGGATTCAGATGGACAAGCTCAGCATCTTAGCCACTGAGTCACTGCATCCCTATTACATGTACAATAGTAAGCCAATAGTTAGAACAACCAATAGTCCAGTGATAGTGAACCTTTTCAGCACCAAGTACCAAAAAGGGAGCGTGTGCGCTCATCTGGGACATAACCTGGAAGAGGAGCTGCCCAGGGGACTTTGCTTTCCAGCCCGCGTATGTGTGCTGGCTAGCTAGTCTTTCAGTTACTGGTATGCATCCACGTGCAACTATCAGCTGGCCGGCGCGCATGCTTGTGTCGGAAAATGGAAGACCAGGTCTTCCAGTTTCCAGCAATGATGCACGCACAAAATCCAGCTGATCATCTGGCATGCATGCGGGCCAGAAATTCGGAAGAGGAATGGGCAATGTTGCGCGTGCCAGGTGACATGGCTCCGCTTGCCACTTCAGCATGCGTGCCATAGATTCCCCATCTCCGCTATAGTCTTATTGTTCTGTGGAAACAACTATTGGATGAATGTCAATAATAAACTGCATAGTGTTTTTTTGGGGTGGGGGGGTGGGGGGGACTCAACCAAAGATGGCCTCATAGCATTAGCATTTACTATTGTACAGAAGTTCAAGATCTTCAGTAAATCATGACATCATGCACAATAAAATCTATTTAATTTGATCCCACAATCTCACAAATCATGTTTTACAATATCACAATAAAAACAACAGAATTAAAACAATCTACATTCCAAATTACAAAATCAAAGAACAGAAAACAAGAGGTGCAGATGAAGTTACAGAAGCTGTCTCTGAAAAAGCTCCATTTTTAATACAGTAGCTTTTTAAGATACTAGAGAGAAGGCCAGTCTGATTTCAATGGGAAGCGCATGCCATTATACTGACACTGCTGTGAAGCAGCACTTTCTAGCTTCAGGTCTCCTAACATCCCAGAAATGTGAGCCAAGGAGCACCTCTTCCATGTTATAACAGGGCAGGCTGACTCCGATTGGTTTTCAAAGTACCCAGGTGTCAAGCCAGGGAGACTTCTATAATTAACATCAGCACTTTACTCTGCAGTATAGGTGTCCCAAATGAA
The DNA here is from genome assembly GCF_009769535.1 of Thamnophis elegans. Classification (NCBI taxonomy): domain Eukaryota; kingdom Metazoa; phylum Chordata; class Lepidosauria; order Squamata; family Natricidae; genus Thamnophis; species Thamnophis elegans. The sequence continues at coordinate 85,243,481 of NC_045542.1, forward strand.
TAGGGCTCTGCAGCAAAAACAAGAATATACCCATAAACTAAAATTATAATCCATCTGATTTTTAAACAGAACTGTCTTCCCCAAGCATACTACTTTGAAAGTTCTATATTTCGTTAAAATAGAATCATTACCTTTTTTAGTATAGCAGCATTAACATTTGGAAGAGGAACAGGATCATCATCTCCTTCATCATCCATTCCCAAATCTAGAAAGGAAAACAATGAAAAATATATTAGCAGCCATTTTATTAATACAATTAAGCTAATCTAGCAATTTCCAAAAAACATTCTATTATTCTCTGTAAAGAGATATGAATGAACAGTTTCTACTATTAATAAAATAGAATATTTGTCACTCACGATTGAAATGAGGGGTCCCTAGTGCTCTCTGAGCTTGCTTGTTTTCTTGCAAATGTCATTACTCTAAGTAACATCATCAGGATTACCACTGATGATGTTATCTAGTTAGGGTAATGAAATGCTTGCAAGAAAACAAGCAAGCTCAGAGAGCACCAAGGACTCCTCAGTTTCTACTATTGCTCCTACATCATCATGGGCCATTATCTGGGCCATAAAATATAAAATATTCATAGAAGTAAAGAACTTAAAAGATGTTCTAAGGAAATATGAACAGGATAAGATTGTAAACAGATCTGTTTCTCTTGCTTTGTATTTGAACATAGGCTCAAGATCTAGAAGGATCTTGACAGACTGCAACATAATGCTGACTCATATTTAAATAGTTGTCCCTGGATCCCTCTCACAATTACTGCTATTAAGCCATGTACCATCCTTTCTGTACCTGTGCATTTTAAGACAAGGTTTTTCTTGTCCTAAGTGTAAAACCTTATTTTTTTCATCACTGATTTTTATTTTGTTAGAGGGCCCAGTCTAGCTACTTTAAATATCCACTACTTTTGCCATTTGAGACCTGCTATGAAACTACAAATCCACAGTATCCCACCTACACTCCATCGTGCACATCCACCCACCTGTGTGGCGCTGCAGTCCTTTTTGCTGCCCATACACATATGGCACCACAAACCACCACCACCACACCCATAACATTCCCTGCTCAGGACTTTCTGCTGGCTTCCTCAATGACTTTGTTGGAGGCTAGTAGGCAGTTCACAAATCATGGTTAACATGATCCTAACTTAAGAACCCACAATCCTCACTTAACAATGGCAATAGTGGCTGCCAGGATTGTCATTCCTGTGGTCATGTGGCATATTTTACTACTGCATCATTTAGCAACAGAAATTCCAGTCTCAATTACCACTGTTATGTGAGAACTGTTAAATAATTCAAAACATAACCCATAGTAAACAAATGTTGCAGATAAGAAATAAAGCATGATTTTCTCATAAACTTTACCATCGTATAACATAAATGCATCATTTTATTTAAAATTAGTTGAAGTTTCTGTGTACTATTGTGCTAAAATATAAAAATCTGAATAGAGCTAAATGAGAACTATAAAAGAAATATTATATTTCAGTCTTGCTAAGCTATTATGGTTTTCAAAGCACATAACAATATACATGTCATTACATTCTGAAAAAATGAGATTAAAACAAATATTTCTAGGTTTACACTGAATAGAGCTGCAAGTACATTTTAATCCATTTTAATTGATGGATTTATCTGATTTAAAGCAGCTGTATAATACCCTGAAATAGCAGTGAAGAAACATGGCCAGAACAAGTGGCATAAATTCAAGTACAACACAAAAGGAGGACAGATATATCACGATGCTACAAATGTTTTATATAATGGTAAGAGTGTGTGTGTGTAATCCAATCTTCTGTCATGGTCTCTGTACAAGTATTTGAGGTAGCTGTTCCCTTGTAACTAACCAAACATATGTAAAATTTCTAGAACTTTTGAAGAAAACATAGGAAGTTTACATATTCTAAATGTTGTCATCCACTGTATCAAACGGATAAAGCAAATATTAATTGGGAGTGACAAAGAGACTGAAAATACGTACTTTTATCACACATCACTTTCTGAATATATTGTTGTTTTATTTCTTTATTCAATGAATTTCCAAAAACACAGACCAATGCCTGTCACTCCATAACTATTTTCCACAAAATAGTTAAAATAAAAATTTTCCAGAAATAAATTTTAAAAGTTTTCACATTTTCCCCTCTCTAATTATTACTGGGACAAACAATCACCTGGATGAGTACAACTAGCCCTCAGGTTATGACTGGTTTGAATGGTATTAAATGATTCAATACCATTCAAAGTTATGATAATGCTGTGAAGGAGGTGGGGGGGGGGACATGATAGATCCATGGAGTTCCAGCCATCATAGGGCTCCCATACCCACATGATTACAATCTTAGTTCTCAATACTTGGCTTACAATTAAACCATAGCATGTTGTTGGTTACATGTTCACAATTTCTGATGCTCCATGCTGGCTTTCTACAAGCAAAGACAATGGGGAAAACCAGCAGGAAATAGAAAATTTATGATTACGTAAGGTCCTCAACAACCTACACAATCCTTATTTAACAATGGCTACTGGATACTGCTGGAATTGTCATCACTGATAGTCATGTGATGTTGTTTTATGACCAAATTGATTACAACTGCCGTCATAGCTCAAGGACTATCTATACTGAAATTGACAGATAATGAAATTTAGAAAGTGTTTATAATACAGAATTTATATACGTCACAAATAATCATTTATGGACAGAGAAAAGGGCTAAAGTAATACATTTCTTCAAAATACTGCTTACTCCTCCTACATTCAAATTAACTGTAAAAGTAGTTTGCATTCAATTATAAAAATGTCAAATCCATATTTTAAAAAATCACAGCATAGTCAAGATAAAATTCTGGGAAGAAATCTTTTAAAGATTTCTAGACTCTTTTTCCAAAGTCTCTGAACAATTAATTTAAAAAATAAGTTATCTGGCTAAATTCCCTCATCAATTTTTTAATATGCTGACAGCAGAATTAAGCTGTCATCCTGCAAGGCTTAACTGCTTCCAAAACTTCACAATCTGTCTGTATTACCCTTATTAAGGTGTGGGGGCTCAGCAGTTAAGGTGCTGGGCTTGTCTGCTAGAAAAGCTGGCAGCCAGGTTCAAGATCTAAGTGCCATGTGACGGGGTGAACTCCCATCTTCACCCCAGCTCCTGCCAACCTAGCAGATGGGAAGCATATAAATAGGTACCACTTCAGTGGGAAGGCAACACTGCTCAGCATTCTCTCAATGGCCTTGAAATGGAGATGAGCACCTACCCTAATAATCAAAATACCCTAAATAACTAGCGAAGTAAAATCTGCTGAGACTCCTGTAGCTTTTATTTTTATATTATCTTCATCTTATTGACAAGACTTAACTGTAACCTAATTGCAAGGCATAGTAAAAATTCACTATCACCTTCAAAACAAAAATTTGACAACATTACCCGTACCTTTGCCAAGAAGCTCTTAGTCTCATGAAATCCATTAGGCTGCAAAAACCCTCTTTTGTCTTCCTTCCTTGAAAAGGAAGACATCCCATGATCCCTAAGACTGATTCAGATTAAAATCCAATGTATCAAATTAAAAATGGTTAGGGTGTGGTGTGTGTGTGTAGAGAAAAACAGAAATACAGAAAGCATTTATCTTTTATGATGTTCATACCTTCCAGCATAGTCTTGATTGTTACAGACTGTTTTGCAATTTCAACATCAACTTCAAATATTTCTCCATCAGAGCTCTGTAGTTTAATTGAAGGCATCTGTAAATGAATGAAAAAAAATATTTTACCAGTATTTTTATGTATGACATTTCAGTTATGTAGTTTCATTAGCATCTCCTATTAAAAAAAGACAGTAAACAAAGAAATTTATTTTTTTGTTTTACAATGCTCAATTTCATCCATTCCTGCATCATCATAATGTGGTCAATAAAGATATATCACTTGCCAAATAAGTTTGCTTAAAATTAATGGCTAAAAAGGGAGCTGATCATATTACAACTCAGATTATATTTGCAGTTTTGCCTCCTTAAAAGTAATCTTTATTATGGAATATTAGTGCATAAGACTAAAATACATGTTTTGATTAAGCATTTCAAGCAGCTTATTTAATTTTTTTTAATTTTTAGTGTCCAAAACTTTACTTTCCAATCTAACCTACTGCACATGACAAATAAAAATGTATGACTAAAATTACTTAAAATTTTAAATCTGACTTATATCTAAGGCAGTGTATTGCATATGCTTGTACCTTGCTTCAAAAGCAGACATTCATTTTATAGAATGAGATAACTATTTGGGCATTTTGACATGATTCATGGTCAATGACCTAATTCCAATCATGTGAGCTATTTACCAAGCAACTTTTGAAAATATTACACTTTCAACAAACTACCTGTACACCATCGTTCTTCACTATTTGGAAAACTACTGTTCTGTATTGGGAATTGATCAGGTATCATGAAATGAGCTACATAACCAGTATTGAGTATTTTTAAGAGGAACCCAAATTATTTTTCAAGGTATAGAACCAGAAATCACTAAGTATATAAAAATTCTCAGAATTGTTGAAGTAGTATCCAAATCGTACATAATCCACTGGATGAGGTTAAGCAAAATTCTTGATTTCAACTACTGTGACCTCTTAAAACAAAAGCTTAGTATTCATAAATGTTGCATAGTATTTTGGAGCGCTCAGGGCACAATTATTAAGAGTTTTGTGGTATTTTTCATAAAGTTCCATTAAAATCGATAAGCATTTTAATAAATGTAATATACTTGTAATGTTAAAGTATCAAACCTAACAGTTATAAACATTTGAACTGTGTAGCGATGAATCTGTTTATTCGGCAAACAGATCCATTAAATTGAATGGACACTTTAATCATCATTTAAATCCCATGATTTAGGACATCATTAAATCCTAAGGCTAGGCTTGGATTCAGTCCATTATTGTTACTTTTTTTTTCCAAATGCGCTTAAACCTCGCCAGATTGTTTAAAGGAAAAGCTTCTTATAAGCAGCTTCGGGTTAAACGGCAATCGTGACTAAGCATTTAGGGTACATAAAAAGCCTCTGCATAAAACAAGTGAAGGTAAAGTGCCCGGCTGCTACGTCAGCCCTATACCCTTCATTTCACTCACTATATTGTATTTCTTGCTCGCTCCAGCAAAACACTCTCTCTCCTCTGAAGTATGCACCGTTTGCAAATTACAGACGCCGTCAAGAAACAAAGCACATAGCATCGACTCTTATTTTTAATAAATTTAAAAAAAACGTTATTTCCTTCAATAGAAGAGGAGGGAAACAGGATGGGAAAATGTTCCCACTGGCTCGGGAGGCGAACAACTGTAAAAGGAGTGCGGATTTCTGGAGTCGGTCACCTTCCCTCCCTTCTCCCTCTCCAGGACGAGCCGGGCTGCTGGAAGAGATGGCGGAGGCGGCCTTTCGGCTGCGCGTCTCCGCACCCCTTTCCCGGGGGGAGAAGCCGCCCCCTTAGCAACCACCTGCGATAGGTTCTCAAGCCGCCATCCCTGTCCTCCTTCTCCGCGGCCCTCACAAGCCTCCTCCTAACTTTGTTCTCGCCCCTCACCATCCGCTGAGGAGGCCCGAACCTCAACCAGGCCTCGGCCTCACTCACCGTGAGGCAGAACAACAGCAGCGGCGGCGGCAACGGTAAGCGGCGGCAACGGTGGCGCCTTTTAGCCTCTCCCCCGCAAGACACACCACCCAACTCAAATTAAGGGCGCACTGGAGCGCCTGGCGGCCGCTGCATTTTATAGAATTGGGGCGGGGCGGACCCGAGCCGAGGGCCCAAGCGTTTGTCCCCGCCCCCTTCCACTCCCGGGGATGGGTATGTCCCCTGAGTGCCTGCGCCGGTGGACTCAGCGGGGGTGGATCCCCCGGCTTCATCGTGGAGGGATTGCGGAAGGGCCTTGAGGGGAATAACCTAGTTCGTATAAAAAAGAAGGAGGAGACCCTTAAACGTATTTAGATATTAAGTACCTCGGGGTCCTTCAGGCAAAATCGGAGGCTGCCCGCTACGAGCTCGCTCGTGATCGAGGCTACCTCATAATGATGGCGACGGTGTTACGTCATAATGGGAAGGACAGTTTCTCGTTTATTCTGAGCGACATAATTATATTTTTTTCTTTTCCGTTGCAGTTGGATGGCTATGAAATGCATGTCTGATCATCCTGGATGGTGTGTGTGCGTGTGACTCCAGCTTCTTCTGGTTATTAGTGAGTGTATGTGTGTGTGTGTCAGAGAGAGAGAATCCAGCTCCGTGTGTGTGTGTGTGTGTGTGTGTGTGTGTGTGTGTGTGTGTAAAAGCAAAGGGAAATCATTAAAAAGCGAAAGAATATTTTGGACATGTGATGCAGCATCTATAAAAATATGGCATACTTCACTTACCGTACTCTCCATGGAAAAATTGAAGGCAAAAGAGGTCCAGGCTGAAGAACAACATCATGGCTTCAAAACTTAAGGGACTCGTTTGGACAAAGCTCGGCAGCACTTTTTCATGCAGCTGACAAAAATAGAATTGCCGACATGATCGCCAATATCCGATGATGGATATGGCACAAGAAGGTTAATTATATGTGTGTATTCACAAATGCATCAGACGTTTCAACGTACCCTTGGATTATCATTAAATGAATTGGTCTGTTTTTCACATATCATTGGTAAGAAGCTACTTCTTCATCCTAACGTTAGCACGTGCTTTATATCTTCAGGTAAGATGTTAGTTGCCATTACCCAGGTAGGAGAATTATTCAAGTTGTTTATTTAGCAAGAATACATAATTGATTCATTGGTTAGTCACCCTCCTCTGCCCACCCAAAATAGTAATCAATTGCATAGATGTTCCAATTTTTGAAAAGAGGAAGCCCTGGAAAAGGGCTTTCTTATATAATAGGCAGCACCTCATATACTCCTCTGGCACAATAAAATTTAAAATAGTACATTATGTTTTCTCCTCCTCCCTCTCCACCCCCACCCCCACCCCCAATAAATATCTTGAGAGAAGGATCTCCTGAAAAACTATTTCCAGATAGGAAAGAGCAGATCACAATTAACAGTAAGCCAGTGTTTGGAATTCAAGGTCTCTGTCACTTAAACCAAAGTGTAAATAAACTCTTAGGCAAAAACTACTGCCAAAGCATCCTAAGCTATCTCAAATGAATGTCATGTTTGATATCACAGCAATATTACAATTTATATCCTTACTTGCTACTCCCTCTCACATTTATGCATTAGTCATTCAACAGCAAAGCCTTTTTTGTTACAAGCTGCAAAGTCTCACCTCGGGTACTTGATATAATGCATATTAGTGTCATCAAACACCACCTTCTAATATTTGTAGAACTGGAGTGTTCAATCTTCAAGCATTAAATTTTCTCTTAGGCATACGGAATGAACTGCTGCAAAAAGATAAGTCCAGGTTGATCTAGAGGTATTGTAAATCCAGTACAAGAAATCACTGTCAGCCACAGTGAACTACTTAGCCCAGACATTGATGAAAACATCCAATTCCTCCATCACCAGTACCATCTAGTATAGTATGGGTCAGCGATGGTGACCCTTTTTTGGCTCGCTTGCCATAAGCGGGAGGGGGAGTGTGTGTGCGGGTTGTGTACAGACGTGCCACACCCATAATGCAATGTGCAACACACACAGTGCGCATGCATGCATGACAGGTGCTTCCCCCCATTTTTTTTGCATGCTTTTTTCACCCTTCCCAGGCTCTAGAGGCTTTATAGGAGCCTGGGGACGGTAAAAACACCACCACCCCAGGCCCTCCGGAGCCTTCAGGTGACTTCCCTCAAGGCTCCGGAGGACTAAAAACAGCCCTACGAGCAAACTAGAAGTCCGTTCCTGAACTTCCAGTTTGCCGTATGGCTGGTTTTTTGCGTTCTGGAGGTTTCAGGGAAGCTCCTGAAGCTTCCAGAGGGCCTCCGGGGGAGGGAGGCTGTTTTCGCTCTCCCCAGGCTCCTATAAAGCCTCTGGAGCCTGGGGAGGGCGAAAAATTGCTTTAAAAAGGCTGAACTCAGCTGCACATGCGTGCACTGGCCAGCTGACAGGGAAACGCCTCGCGTGCCCTCGCCATCCCAGGTATAGGTAGTTCTTGTTTAGCAACTCTTTGCATTTATGATAAAAGGTAACTTTGCAATCAATCCTTGCATTTATGATCACCTCGGGCCTATAAAGCAAAGAGAAGTTTAAGTGAGACCAAAACCAGTCCTAATTTCACTTAGTAACCACTTAACTGAGTTATTGGTCACTAAACAAGGATTACTTGTAAGTAAAATTGCCTTTGAACCAAGCATGAGCTCAACAATTTATATTCATATCTCCGTGCATTCTTATTAGTATGAGTTTTTCCTGGAAAACATCTGTATTTCACAGATGTTTCCTAATTAGCTTTCTAGATAAGCTAAAGTTGGCCAAGTACCCCTTGCCCCCCAAAAAGGGATTTAACTATGATTTCCCTTGAACAGCCATGCTAATTATATGATTTTCAAACACGTTAACTCTTAAGAGTATTAAAACATGTTAAAGGCTAACAGCTAACATGAACTTTCATAGATCAAAATCAACTTGTCAGGTTTATTAAATACCACAAGTGTCCCCTGATTTGTGATGTGACTATGTATGTCGTATGTTTTCATATTAGTATGTTAACATAAAATTATAAAAATAGTCCATATTTTATTATGTTCAAGTTATTCTAAACATTTACTATCTGCTTTTTCAGCTGAACAATTTTTCTGCATAAAGCTCATAAGACCCGTCAACAGGCAATTTCAGCTTTCTTTCACTTCAGAAATCATATTTAACCAAAGACAGTAACTTGCTTAGAAAATGTCTGCAAAACGAAACTGCATTGTATTATTCAGTAAAAACAGTGCAAGAAAACTGGTGTTTTAACTGGCTAATTAACAGAAAAAGTTGGCTACTTTTAGCTTATTACCTTTTAAAAAAAAAACAGTGGATGTTTTAGCTGGCATCAAATTTCTATTTGAAGGTGTGGGTTTTTTTAAAAAATATTTGGAGTTAAATTTCTATTCGCAGTCTATATTTGGAGTTATTTTAATTTCTATTAAAATGAATATTCTGGTAAACTGACACTAGGGGGAAATAAAGAGCAATAACGGTGCCAGTAGTATTTCTTTATACTTGTTCCTTTTTGTTTTTTTGTAACTATCTTAGAAAAAAATCTCAATTTTCGAAGTTTTTTCAGGAAACTGAAAATCTCTCTTTCTCTCTCTCTCTATATATATAGAGAGATTTATATGTAGAGTTAAAAAATACCTTGGCTGGGAATTACAGAACCAATTTTCCCTGCTTCTGAGCAGCAACCCTTGATGCAAAAGGCCAACTACTTGAAATTGAAGGGATCAGCCCACTTCATTCCATGAAAAAGTTTCAAGAATCACAAAGTATGCACAACACTTTAACATGCCCTGTGCACATAAGGACTTTTCTCCCAACTTCATTATTCTGTTACTACTTTATTGAATGGTAAGTAAAAACACTAGTTACAAAGTAAGAGGAAATCACTGTTAATACATGTTTTGATTTTCACATTTGAGACAATCAAGTTACAAGTGGCTTGTTGGTATATCCCCATTGTTACACTATTTTCATCATCATTCAACAAATGTGTGATACCAACAATTACAAGTAAGAATTTAACTTCCATTATAATAGGCTCATTTTTTTCCTAGCTATTTAAATATCCCAAGTTCTGTGATCAGAATATATTCAGCATGTTTTTGGAGTATTTAGTCTATAATTTATTCACTGCCTTCTGCTCAAACCAAAGGAAAGTAAATTGGGCATAAGAGGGTAATGTGTATGAGAGACTGCTACTAAGAATGGGTACAGAAATTGATTTATGATCTCTCACCAGTTCCTTCCCATTCTTCATTCAATAGGACAGCAGTAGCCTCACATTCTTTTTTGTTTTTGTTTACAACTATAGCAAAAAAGTAGATCTCATCAGGAACATTGAGGATATATAATTTTTAAGACCATACTTAAGTGAAGTTTGACTTCACAATCGAGACTTTTTCACTTTAAATATACAGTAGAATTAAATGTCAGAATATCTGTTTTGCAGAATAGCTTTCTCCCTAAGTATTTAAAAAATGCTAACAATTATGGCAGTAATTATTTGCCTAGTATATCACAGATTACAAAATCTGATCCTTAGATTTCGATTTTTATATATTGTAATATGTTTCCTGAAAACAGCTTGTTTGTGACTCAGTCTTGTTTGGGTCCTTCAAAGGTTCAAAGAGACATAAAAGCTACTTTTTTTATTAAATACATGATGATATGTGCTTGCAATACAGTTTAAAGTCAACCATCTTCCAAACTTAGTTCACAAGTTTATTATGAAAAATGCTGCAACACGCTCCTGCAGCAACATCTTACAGAAATAAATTGTTCTTTCAAAGTAATTCACTAAGATGAACACATACATGGGACACTTTGTAGAGGAAATGTGTGAGAGAAACAAATGGGAGTGGGAACAGAGTTCAGATGAAACAATAATACAATTAAATTAAATTGTTTCTCTAAAAAACAATAAGAACACAAATAAGAAAAGTCAGTCTTGGTGCTTATTTAAAATGTTCATTAAGCTTCAATGATAGTTTGCTATTCTTATCTACAATCATGCTGGAAAGCTAAAGCTAAATGGAAAGTTACTTGTAATTCACGAAGTGTTAAATGTCTACGTATTAATATTTGCAGTCTCTCAGAGAAAGCAAAAGTAACTACAAGTAGAACTATGCCAGAAACTGATTTCTTGACCAACAATGTTGCTTCAAGCATGCAATGAACTGGTTCATTCTAAAGTGGTCACAGTCGCTGACAGACAAGAGGCTTTGAATTTCAATATGGCACATCTTTTGGTCCATGTGAAAACAGATTTCAATGTTAAATGTTTTCTGACACTTTGGAGTTACTGTTGCTCTTCCCATGTTCCTTTAGGTCAACACATGGTTCATGGCAATACTGTACAAGTGGAAAATCTCATTACAGAAAGTAGTCTGGGGTGCGACGAGTAACATGTGGTTCACCTCTGCGTGGTGCCGGATCAAACTGCAAACTGGAAGAGAGAATTCAAATTTGTTGGTCTATTAATGTTTTTAAATAATCTATAATAAACTTAATACTGTTTGAAATTTCAAAGAACACTTCAGAACAATTTCTTCAGAAGGACAGACAAGCTTCCTTATAACGCTGCTAAGTGTGGCAAAGTAAATGGCAGGAGCCATTTGGGGAGAAAACAAATTCCAAAGGAAGCTCTATTCAGGCACAAAATTAATGTCTTGTCATTCACTGTGTTTATACAAAAAGGAATTTAACCTATTTGTGTGAATCATAGAAGTAAAAAGATTCTTTAACACACGTAGTATTAATATAACAAAAGCAAGTGTTTCTTAACATAACTTAGAGCTTAAACTTGAAAGAACTCATCCAGAAAAATAATTTTAAGGATTGCTGTTAGGTTTTATAGTAATTCATGAATCAATAAATACAACACCCTGAAATATCCAAACAAAAATGTTTTAAATTTTAAAGCTATGCAAATTTAAAATAAATTGGCTATTTCACAAATAATCTCTTCTGAAATACCTAGAAAGACCAGATCAAGCAACAGTGCATATTTATTTCAAGCACACGTGATTGTGTGTGTGTGTGTGTGAAACTTTTAACTAGGAGGAATAAATAATGCACTTTGAACATTCTCATAAATATTTTTAAAATACTTACAATGAGTATTTTAAAGTATCATCGAGCTCCATAATTGCAGCTTGGTTACCACAACGGTAACAATAATTTGGAGCACTAAAAATTGTTACTACATTCCGATCATGACACCAGTTGTATCCCTGAAAAAAGAAAATACGTAATTTTAATAAAATAATATTAGCCATATAAACTCTAGTTATATTAATAAACTATATATTATATATACATATACTGTATTAAAATATATCAAGGTATGATCTGTGTTTGTTTTAAATATCTTAAAACAGTTTAGAGCAGGTCAAAACAAGCTTACCTCCATTACCAGCTGATGAGCTCTTGAAACCAACGTAAGACCATTAGCATGGTTGAAAGTTTCTGAAATATCTTGTCCAAAAGTATAGCCAGCTCCTCGAGGAGAAATTCCCCAGCCACCCCGATCATCAGGATCTGACCACAGCAAATCACACATTGGACCCTAAGAAATATTTCAGCATTATGATTTAGCCTTTAAAATGGAAAATGCCTAATACAACATAGAAACTTCAAAAGGAAACTTTCAAAATGACAATTGGAATGGCTAAATATGTTAGGAACAGTACACTTTTATCCAGTGCTAATGGTAACAATTAGCAGTGATGCTAGAAATCCAGAATTTCTGTACTGCTAAGTTTCCTACACCTGGACATTCTTGGGAATTAAATTACAGCTACTTTTCAGCTACAGCTGAATTCACCTAAAGCTAATTCTTGTAAACAACAATACTGTAAGACATTGTGGCAATGAATGGACTTCTGAGGAGAAAAAAAATCCCAACGTGTCCTTCCCAACACTCTAGCCATCTACAGAAAGAAGTTTGTTTCAGAATGGTGAAAATATAATGCAGAACAGTGAAAATTAGATAAACACTAAGTTTGAGTTGAGATTGCCAATACCGGCAGTCACTACATAACTGGTATACTTCCCCACTCAAGGCAGAAAAGTCAAGTTCATTCTGCTGTAACAATATAACATAACATAATATACAAATCAAGGCTGGAAGATTTCTCAGAAATATGAGAAATTATTCATATTCAGAATCTATTTCATTGTTATAGACAGTGTCGCAATAAGACACTCAAAAAGACATTGGAATCTTTGTTCCACCAGAAGAACTCACAAAATCACCTACTATGAGAACTTATTTTCTACCTAATTTTCCATGTTGTGGCTGCTTTGAAAAGTCCCTCAACCAACAGTGGAGAACATGCGGCTTGTAAGAGAAATTGACTACTAAAATAATTTACCATTCTATTCTGCTGATACCACTTCTCAATAAAAGAGCACTGGACACATCTCTAAATACTAGCAATCACAAGATTCATATGTACGGTAATAGTACCCAGAGAATTTTGTAACAGATTGCAAAAGAGAACTAACCAATTCTGATGAATTTAAAATTAGAACCAGGGTATTCACTTTTAATCTACATAATTCTGAATCCATCATTATGAAAATTAAAAGAAAGATTATGCTACTAGATTGGGGAAATTATTGTCTTTCGGATATTGCTGGACCACAATTCAGGATATCCCTTAATTTGCTCTTTACTTGATAATTCAGTAGCGAGCGTGCAACAAATTCTCCACTTTTGTACTACACTGATTATCATATCAGGATTTTTTGTACAGTACTTAAGTCTTTCGTCCTAGATTGAAATTCTGTGTCTGTTAGTAGGGTTCTATAAACTCCATAATCAATTAATACATTAAAATCAGATGAAACGGTAGGCAGCAATTTTCTTAAGTAATTCTAGAAGGAATTTAAATTATCTCAACAATAAAAGCATTAAAATGAATCGAAATGCGAAATTATTGCCAACTCTAGACTCATCAATAATTTGAAGACTCCAGACTTCTGGAGAATAATAGCAGACTGAAGATGGTTCTGCAAAAAGTGAATTCCATGGGGAAAGGTTTTGGGGAATAAACAGCAAAATGGGTGATTAAAACTTTTATTACAAGTTACAAATATACTCCAGGTAAATTTGAAATAAGGTTAGAGAATCAATTATAAAGAACCTTCCTGCGGAAAAATACTTTTGTTCTGAATTCTTAAAAAAAACTTTTAAAAAATGGACACTAGAGGGAACTAAAGATTATAAAGGAGAAGAATAGTCAAAGTCAACTCACAATTACAGAATTAAGAAAAATGTCTTAACATTAGATACATTTAAGTATGTGGGCCTAGAAATTAATTGTAAGATTGTCTGCCTCTTTAGTCTGACTGTCTTTAAAATATACTACGGAAGAGTAACAAGTTTTACCTGACAAGAATGAAACTGGTTTTAAGATGGATTTAAAAATGACAACCTCCAAAAATAACATAGAAATAGATGTTACTCTGGACACTCAAAAGAAACCAACTTATGTTCTAATAATTAAAAAGGATATACAAATAAACGAAGAGAGTGAAATGGATAAATGTTCTATACTAGATCTACAAAAGAGGCTTGTTAATGTATTGAAGAATTTTGTGAGAAGGGACAAAGAAAAAATAAAAACAAAAATCTAGGATATTTTCTGAATGAATTAAAGATTGTGAAAAGTAAATGGAAAAAAATGTGCAGTTGCTTTATTTGATCAAGGTTGAAATAGATATGTATCCTCAGGTAACCTTTAATGGACTTCTGCTGATACCAGGATTAAACTGATAAGGCTTTATTGTTTACAAATAAAATATTATATATTAGAGGAGATAATTTAATGTATTTTAAGAGAAAGTGGTAAGTTACTAAAATTGTTTTTACTTGCGATGAAGGGGGAGGGGGGAGTCCCTTCTTTGTATTTTCTTTCTCTACTCTTTTTTCTTTTCTATTTTCTTTTCAAGTTTCTTCTTTTTTCTGCATCTTATTTTTTCTTATATCATTTTCTTTTGCTTTTGTATTCATTTTTATTATTGTAATTGTTAATAAAAATTACAAAAGAAAAAATAATTTAAATAGTACCATTAGACATTAATCCCAAGTCAGAATTCAAATTGCATTAAGTTACCTCATGTGGAACTTCTTGAAGACGATCAAGTGCTCTAATATGATCCAGTGTATCTATAGATGGAGAGAGTCCACCATGTAGACAGAAAATCTGTGAAAAAATTGAAACTAGCATTAGAGTAACTTTTTTCTTAATTATCAAAAACTACATTTAGCTGAACATTTTTTTTCCTGAAAGTTATATATGTTTTTAAAAGGAAAACATCTGATTAAAATGTATTTGAACATTTACCCTATTTTGTATTTTTGTTGTTATTAACAAGAAATATTCATATTTTCAACATACCTGTCCATCCACCAAAGCAGTAAGAGGAAGATAGTCAAAAAGATCTGTGAAATATTTCCAGACATTTGCATTTCCGTATTTCCTTAAACACTCATCATAGAAACCATATACTTGGGTAATTTGCCTGCTTTCATGGTTCCCTCGAAGGATTGTGATGCGTTCACGATAACGGACCTATAAAACAAGGTAGTTAGTATAATCAGAGCAATTAAGAGCTTTCATTTTACATTCCCTACCTTGACTTGTCTCTATCTCTATTAACATATATCTTCCACTATCATAATCAGTATTTATAGATGTGGGGAGGAAACGTAATTTTTTAAACATCTCTTGAAGCCCAATTTTAAAAATCTGTATTCCTCCTATCTCATTTTGTTTAGCTTGATAGTACTGATATATAGGAAGGAGGGGATAGAGTACAATCTTATCAGTCCTTGATCTCTTTTCCATCTATGGAAAGGAAGATACAGACTTAAGAAACATGGAATTTCTAACTACAGGTAGTCCTCAACTTATGACCACAATTTCTATCGCTAAACGAGTTAAGTAAATTTTGCCCCATTTTATGATCTTTCTTGCCACAGTTGTTAAGTGAATCACTGCAATCGTTAAATTAGTAACATGGTTCTTAAATGAATCTGGTTTTCCTTTTGGCTTTGCTCATTAGAAGGCCACAAAACAGGATCACATGACTCCAGGACACTACAACCATCATAAATACGAGTCAGTTGCCAAGCACCTGAATTTTGATCACATGACTATGGGAATACTGCAACAGTTGTGTGAAAAATGGTCATGTCTTTTTTTCCCCAATGCTGTTGTAACTTTGGTCACTAAATGAACTGTTGTAAGACAAGGACTACCTACATATCTAAGCATCTTAATTAGTATGTAGGAGTTTCTTTGGATTTTCCATTGCATAATTTTCTCCTTTACAATTTTTATTTTGTGCAGAATTTTCAATAGCATTAAATCCTTACAGTAATTCAGAATATAAACACAATATAATAAAGTTAAAAATATTTGGAAGTAACCCCAACATTTTCTGTATGCTTGTTATTTCTAATGCCAATCTTACCTTAAGCGCTACCAGGAGTGTTACTGTTTCAACAGAATAGTATCCCCTATCAACGTAGTCCCCCATAAACAAGTAATTTGTGTCTGGTGATTTGCCTCCAATTCTGAAAAGTTCCATGAGATCATGAAATTGTCCATGGACATCTCCACAAACTGTTACTGGACATCTTACTTCTTGAACATTGGATTCTTTTGTTAAGATTTCTTTAGCCTGCAATAGAACAAAAAGTCAGCTTAACTTTAAGTAATTTCTGCTTCGGAACAATACTTATCATACATATAAATACAATTCATTTGGACCCATAGCAGCATAAAATAGAAAAATCAAAACTAAAAAACAGCATAATATAAACATAATCCTTAAAGCTGTCAAATATTATTATAACGAGAGTAAACAGCAATAGCAATATCAATATTGTAGTGATGGTAGGTGTTAATACCACTTTATAATGCCTTGGTAAGGCCACACTTGGAATACTGCATTCAGTTTTGGTTGCCACCATGTAGAAAAGATGTGGAGACTCTAGAAAGAGTACAGAGAAGAGCAACAAAGATAATTAGGGGACTGAAGACTAAAACATATGAAGAATGGTTGCAGGAACTGGGTATGTCTAGTTTAATAGAAAGAAGGATTAGGGGAGATATGATAGCAGTGTTCCAATATCTCAGGGGTTGCCACAAAGAAGAGGGAGTCAAACTATTTTCCAAGGCACCTAAGGGTAGAACAAGAAGCAATGCGTGGAAACTAATCAAGAAGAGAAGCAACTTAGAACTGAGGAGAAATTTCCTGACAGAACAATTACGGTAATCAGTGGAACAACTTGCCTCCAGAAGTTGCGAATGCCCCAACACTGGAAGTCTTTAAGAAGATGTTGGATAGCCATTTGTCTAAAGGTCCCTTCCAACTCTGCTACTGTATTGTATTGTATAGGTTTTCAATGTTTCTTTGGATAGTTGAAATGTTCAGATGAAATGGATCCATCTAGATTTCTGGTGGAAGCCTGCTCTAGAAGTGGCTATTATTGCTGAGAACATTGGACTAGACTAGAGAGAGTACCATATATCTTCTGGACAAACAGAAGCCCAGTCTTGTTGGGATTCAATTTTATCCTACTTTTTCCCTATCCAAATTCTACAACTTCTAGCAATAGGTCAGACCTTACACCAGGGGTGAAATGCTACCGGTTCACTGAACCGGTAGTAAAAAAAAAAAGCTTTAAAAAGTTTTTGTTTTTTTTTTTTAAAAAGGTCCAATGGCAGCATAGCTGATTGTCGTACAGCTGACTGTCGGAATTTTTTTAGCATTTTTTTTCTAGGTAGTAAAAATAGGTAATAGTTTACTAGGTAGTAAAAACATGTTTTAAAAAGGTTCTGATGATCAGCAGTGACAATCAGCTGTGTCACGTGATCATAGGAACCTTTTTTTAGTGAAGTCCAGCTGTTTTTGCATTGTGTGTGTGTAGCTTTTGTGTTGTTTTTGTGTAAAGTGTGATAGTTTGATTTGGAGCTCTCTCTGAGGTTCCTACTTTTTGCAGGGGCCATTTTGTGTGAAGTCCAGCTGCTTTTGCATTGTCTGTGAGTCAGTTGTGTAGCTTTTGTTATTTTTGTGTAAAGTGTGATAGTTTGTTTTTGAGCTCTCTGTGACTGTGAGGTTCCTGCTTGTTGCCCTCCTGGTCACATGACCACCAAGCCACACGCTCAGAACCAGTAGGGAAAATTTTTGAATTTCATCACTGCCTTCCACTGTACTTGAAATGGACATATATATCTGAGTAACATCATGATACTAATTATACCTCACCATGGACCAATATATGACTTCTAAAATGCCATGCCTGACAGATTAATATTTCATTCACATATTTCTAAGGTTGCAAAATGAAGTTAGACAGTCTAGAAAGAAACTTAAATCCAATTCTCAAGTGTAAAATAATAATGTGCAAGGTAATTGTCTGCTAAAATGCATCAGGAAACTGTTCAAGATGGAGCAGATCCATATACTACTGCATCCTAAGCAATTACTTTGCAAAAGATTAAAGTAGCAATCGTAACAACAATTTTAACAAATTTAAATAAAAGTATACTAAATTTTTACTACATTAAAGTTTAATAGTAAAAGTAGAGCAAATTTTAACCCAATTGCAAAAAAAAAACAACTTCTCAATTCTAAATTGAAAGATTCAGTTCCCCTAACGATTGCCAGTTAATTATACTTCTGTAAGAAATAGGGTCCTAGCCATACAGAAAAAAATATATTATAAATGTTAATGTGCACACCAACTGCAAGACTAGTTCAAATCTCATTTGTCTGATTAACACTCAATCTCCTTCAGGCGATCTCTCCCCCAATATATGAAAACATTAACAGTTAAAACTTTTGTTGCTTGACAAAACTACAGAAATAGCTGTTTATTAGAAAATGGAAGCCAATGAAATTTCAGAGAAATTAGGGTAAAGAGCATGTTCACATTTTTTGTGTGCAAACAGTGGGTCAAAAAAGAATGCACTTTTCTCATTATGTTATTATGGGCATCCATGACAAATCCAAATAAAAGGGATATACATCTTGATATACATCTTCCCCAGAAGAACTATGAAACAGTACTAAATATGGAAATCCTTCAGCATGTATCAACATCCTTTCCCCAAAACAACGTAGCTTCAGAAAGATCTAATGACTGCACTGTTACCTGACTTTGGTGGCATATTTAATTTGATAAATTACATATAGGCATTTCAAATGGCGTCATCTTTTAGAAGAGCTAGAAATTATCATCTCCAAGGAAAAGGCTACCTACAGTACATGTATATAAAAGTTGTACTGCTAAGCAGTACATGTATATAAAAGTTGTACTGCTAAGCAGTAAAACATCTTCTCTAAATAAATAATTCAGAAATCTTTCAATTTGAAACTTACCAATTAAAAATCTGTCCACAGTAAAATCTGTCCATAGTAAAACGTATATCACAGAAAAGATGTACATATTTGTTCAGTTTGCTTCAAATTATTCAGAAAGAGAAATGAAGGGGGAGGAAAGCAGGCAAACTAAAAATAATCAGACATTGCCTACTTTACACTACTTTCATTAAGTACTGAAAAGTTCTGGGGCCAATCTTCCCAAACTGCATAACATTTTATACACTGCTTGAAAAATTAAAGGGAACACAAAAATAAGACATCCTAGATCTGAATGAATGAAATATTCTTATTAAATACTTTGTTCATTACATAGTTGAATGTGCTGGCAACAAAATCACACAAAGAGTATCAATGGAAATCAAATGTAGCAACCCATGGAGGTCTGGATTTGGAATTACACTCAAAATTAAAGTGGAAAAAAACACTACAGGCTGATCCAACTTTGATGTAATGTCCTTAAAACAAGTCAAAATGAGGCTCAGTAGTGTGTGTGGCCGCCACGTGCCTGTATGATCTCCCTACAATTTCTGGGCATGCCACTGATGAGGTGGCGGATGGTCTCCCAAGGGATCTCCTCCCACACCTGGACTAAAGCATCCCCCAACTCCTGGACAGTCTGTGGTGCAATGTGGCGTTTGTGGATGGAGCGAGACATGATGTCCCAGATGTGCTCAATTGGATTCAGGTCTGGGGAACAGGCGGGCCAGTCCATAGCATCAATGTCTTGCAGGAACTGCTGACACACTCCAGCCACATGAGGTCTAGCACTGTCAGGAACCCAGGGCCAACCGCATCACCATATGGTCTCACAAGAGGTCTGAGGATCTCATCTTGGTACCTAATGGCAGTCAGACTACCTCTGGCGAGCACATGGAGGGCTGTACGGCCCCCTAAAGAAATGCCACCCCACACCATTACTGACCCACTGCCAAACCAGTCATGCTGGAGGATGTTGCAGGCAGAACATTCTCCACGGCATCTCCAGACCCTGTCACGTCTGTCATATGTGCTAAGTGTGAACCTGCTTTCATCTGTGAAGAGCACAGGGCGCCAGTGGCGAATTTGCCCATCTTGGTGTTCTCTGGCAAATGCCAAACGTCCTGCACGGTGTTGGGCTGTAAGCACAACCCCCACCTGTGGACGTCAGGCCCTCATACCACCCTTATGGAGTCTGTGTCTGACTTTTTGAGCAGCCACATGTATATTTGTCGCCCGCTGGAGGTCATTTTGCATAGCTCTGGCAGTGCTCCTCCTGTCCCTCCTTGCACAAAGGCGGAAGTAGAGGTCCTGATTCTGGGTCTTTGCCCTCCTACGGCCTCCTCCATGTCTCCTGGTAGCACCTCCAGGCTCTGGACACTATGCTGACAGACATAGCAAACCTTCTTGCCACAGCTCGTATTGATGTGCCATCCTGGATGAGCTGAACTACCTGAGCCACTTGTGTAGGTTGTAGATTCCGTCTCATGCTACCACTAGAGTGAAAGCACCAGCAGCATTCAAACGTGACCAAACCATCAGCCAGAAAGCATAGGAACTGAGAAGTGGGCTGTGGTCACCACCTGCATATCCACTCCTTTATTGGGGATGTCTTGCTAACTGCCTATGCTTTCCACCTGTTGTCTATTCCATGTGCACAACAGCGTGTGAAATTGATTGTCAATCAGTGTTGCTACCTAAGTGGACAGTTTGATTTCACAGAAGTGTGATTGACTTGGAGTTACATTGTGTTTTTTAAGTGTTCCCTTTATTTTTTTGAGCAGTATATTTTCCCTATAGAATACTGCTACTCAACATTATCCTATGCGAAGCAGACTTTGAGTTCAATGTTGTAACTAAATATTACTTGTGAAACACCAAAACTGAGTGCTATTAATAGTGCTGAGAATAATAAGACTACTGTGAACCTTCTCTCCTCCTTTAAACACAGCCAATCCTGGACATTATTATTATCTGGGATAGCTTGTACTTTAATTGACTCTAAAGGTAGGCAACCCAAAAGTATTTCTTTTGTACTAAGTCTTACATTTAACAGCATCCAAAAAGCTTTGAGAATTAATGAAGTCTGTTTTAGAATAAGAAATATATATCACATACACCTAAGACCAGATATACAGTCTATTTTTAAAATGTAAAATCTGCTATTCTTTCACAGGCATTATGACTTAATTCAGAGCCATTTACCTTTCAAATAACTTTTTGCCAACACATTAAAAAATGAAAGCATTATTAAACACAAAGGTTGTGTTAACCAATGTTAGTGGTTAACCAAAAATCAGCATTACAGATTAAAGTAAAATAAATTAATTAAAATTGAGGCATGCAAATGAAGTTACTAACATAACAATTACACTCATTTTTTAAGCTTGAAAAGCATGCTCTTTGGATTTAACCATCCCTATCAATAATAGTTTTGTTTAAAATGTAGAACAAGTGCAAAAGCAGAAATGTTTCAGCTTCCTCTTAAGTGTTGCTTAGTTTTTCTCTATTCTAGCATGCAATACATGTCTGTGTTCAAATAAAGTCTTTTTAGAACACAAAAACCCAGGGGCACATGGGCACATTCAAAATTCTGCAGAATGCAATGACATTTTCACAATATGACTATCCTGGTTAGGTCACATAAACGGATTACCTGAATACAAACTGATACAACTATACTCTGGCACTTTTTAGACAAAGCATGATCCTATGATATCATTAATTAGGACTCTAAAATCTATGGAAGTTATTGTAATACAAAGAATATCTGCAGCATCCACACCAATGAATATTATCTATGTAATTATAATTACTAAGTTACAATTTCTTATCAGCTTTATTTGAAGACACTATTTCCATTCATATAACAGAACCATGAGAAGATTAAAATGGAACATAGCTTAAGTAAAATAATGAAGATCCAATAAGTAAAAAATTCTTAAGAAGCAGCATTAAAAAACTGTATTGCCAAAATAAAATACCACTTTGGAAGTTTTCAATTAAGACACCATGCATGGCAAAACTGTCCATGCAAGTCTCTATGTTCCCACAAATATCAGTCTGAAATTAAATTACAGTGTTGGTTTTAAATATAATTGGGTTGCAAGAGAAGGCCAAGCTGCACCTCTATGAAAGAAGGCCCCATTCCAGTCCAGTAATGGTACAGAGAATGGTAGGCAGGACCAGGCAATTGGGAGCAGCTGGTGGCAGTGGGTAGATGGGCAGCCAAAAGGCATTTGTAAATTGGGGGGGGGGGGGCAAATTTCTTCACCTTACTGCAAGAGCAATACAACAGCCAGAATTTCAAGAACCCATCATAAGTCCTTCATTCTGCATCATCATAACTTCAAATGGTTACACAATCTTCATTTTCAATGTTTGGTGACAGTTTCCTAGCCAGTCTTGCAATCCCCCACTTCCTCTCCCACCTAGCAACACTTAGCTGTCGGAAGGGAAGCACATTTTCCCTGATCTGTGTCACTTGCCCATTCCATGACTTGTGTTGCCCGCCACCTTCCCCAACCCACATTGTACCTCTTATATTCTCCCATGAACCTTCCCTGACCTGCATGGCCTCCTCCATGGCCTCCTCGTACCCTTTTCTACACAAATTGGCTCCCCATGTTGACTCACACAGCACTTTTCAAACAATCCTCAACTACCCTTCCCAACCCACACTATTTATGTGCCCTTCCCAATCCACATGGCATCTCTGGTGCACACTTACACTCCTTCCCAATCCCTGCAGCATCTCTCACATATCCAGAAGTGAGATTTTGACAAGTCTGCCTCTTAAAAGCATTAAGATCTTGTGTGATTTATTACGAATAGAATGAACATATTCAATTTTATTACAGTATTCTTCAAGCATCCATGTGAACTGATTAGAATTTTAAACCAGAGGATAGAAACATTTGTGCCATCACACCCCCTGCAAATGCCTTCTCAGGAGGACCCACAACCATAAAACTTTTATTTGGTCTTAGTTGTATTAAGAAATATAAGACATTTTTGGCTAAGCTTGATTGTCAACATGCATTTTGCTTATTTCAGGTTTGCCTTGAACTCCTAATATTCATGAAACACTATTTAAATTTCATATTACTGATTCTCTCTTTCTAGATAGGCTTAAATTGTTTACACTTAACAGTGATCATGATCCCACTCCCACCTGGTAGGCTCATTCCATTAAGTTAAAGACAAAGGAAAAAGCACTATGGTTATTATATATGGCTTCCAAAATAGAGAAAACATTTTTCTAGGTATAATTTTATTTGCAAGTACATTATACTCTAACCACCACCACCACCAAATCCCAGTAACAAGTGTTCAGCTGATTTTTCTGGCCACAGTATTTTTCCACAGCTACAACTGATCTTCATTTAGCTCCATGAAGGCATCCAAATGTTTTCCTCTTAAAAATATAAATGGCTGCATAGTCCTAGATACTATTCAAAGCAGTAATGTGATGAGGTCCTACAAAATTCATCATATTCTTGCAATTTATTAGGATTTCTGTCTTAAGCAACACTTAAAAAGCTGATGTGTAAAACATGAAGATTTAAAATATTAGATTCCAAAAATTGAACTTTTAAATTTTAACATAAAGATTTAAAATATTAGATTCCAAAAATTGAACTTTTAAATTTTAATCTATCAGTCTAAGGGTGAATGAATTACTTTCAGTAAACCTTAAGCATATACAGTATATATCACGAAACACTGAAATATACAAAGACTAGAACATCTTGGTTTTTATTTAGAATCCTACACGTAATCCAAGGTAAGACAATGTTTCACAGTGAGGTTTAATTGCTAACTTAAATGCTGATCTGATGAATAACATTGAAAAACCTCATTACTTCTGATGAGAACCTTAAATACTATATACCCCAATTCACCAGGTTTCTATTAGTACCTAATCCAATTCAGAACTAATTAACAATTGCATATTTAGCTACTACTGTTACTTATCTTCATATCTAAATTAAAGGCATACCAGTACAGGAATAGCAACCTCTTTTAACTAGAAAAGAGAACCAGCATGGAGTAAATGAACAATTATTTTCTTTATTTCTTTATTAGCTAAGACAGGAAAAGGCAATATAGTTTATTATATTTGTATTAACTGTGTCAGCAGGACAGTATTTGTCATTCGTATCTTAATTCAAGTGAAAAATTAAAATCTTTTTAATTCCCTTAGAACAAATCACTACTGTAACTTAAATACCCTTTGATCTCTTTACGTTAAATGTCTGGTTTTCAGTATAAATAATTATTCGTGCTCAATTCTATCACCATGCTGTGTTTTGAACAAAAATTGCTTATATTTCTGTCCACATAATTAATTCTGAAGCAAAGTGCATTTTCTCTATCCAAAACATTTTTTTAAAAATCTGACATTCTACCCTTTCTCCATAATTTGTAATAATCAAACTTTATTTCCTAGAAGATATTATTATGTAGGAACACTATACTACGTGCTGAGCACTAACAAGACTGAAATATTAGATGACTTTAAGAGCACCAAGATTTGCCAAAATAACTTTTAAAATTCTTTTAACTCCATGGCCTGTGCAGTATGAATGGAACAATAGTCTTACACATATGAGTATCACTATAAAAGAAATATACAAAACAAGAGATGACTGTTAACCTGAACAAAAATCTTAGAAAAACTAGGATTTTCTATAAGTATGCTATAATATTTTGTACAAGTCTTACTAATATGTTATTATGCATTCCTATTTTATTGGATAAATATTCAGTTTTCTAAAAAATATTTCTTTATAGTTCAGTTCTGAATTTTCCAAAACACAAATTGACAGGAACATCTAAAAGAATTTCAGACAGATTTTGCAAAGCCACAATTTTTACCTGCTATTCTTATATTAGCAAAAGTGTTATAATGAATCTATGACATAATGTTTCACTCATTCATGTATGTATCATTGAACAAGCAGAAAAAGCTTCCTGGTCTTATATCATTCACATTTAACGTTAAAAACCATGATGGCCTTATTATCAATATATTTATTTTTTGCAGCTTAACGTCACTGCTTGGATTACAGGTAATCCTTGTTTAGCAACCATGCTTGGGATCAGCGTTTTTTGTTAAATGAAGCGGTTCCTAAATGAAACCACGACTATGATTTCCTTTGATTTACAGATCAACAAAGATTGTAAATGCAAGGATTGATTGTCATTAAACAGTCACTAAATAGAGACAATCTTATTTTTTCTCTCAAAATTATTTACTATCAAAGGTAGACTGCTCCAAGTATGGAAAGGATTCATTTGCCATATTTAACACCTAACTCTTTAACAAAACTAGAGAAGCAGCTTCAAATACTAGTTAAAACCAGCATCTCATAATAAGTGAGCTGCAAAATCAATGTACCTATATTAAGCACCTTTGAATGTTTTCAGATGGATGCATGATGATCCCAAAACAAACTACAAAGAAAGGACTGGCAATATTAAAATAAATCCTCCATTACCTCTTTTACTCATTCCTATTAATAATATGCCAATGCATTGGACAATCTCCATCCTTCACCTCAAAATTTATATATTTCAAAACTGAATTTCTACCATTTCTAAAGTTATTTAGTATATAGATTGTCTCTGGCTTATAATTGTAATGGAGCTTGCTTATTATTTTGTAAATTCTGATGGTCATAAAACCAATAATCCAATCTTATAACTTTTGCATCAACTGTTAAGCAAACCAATGGTTCACTATGGGCAGTTTTGCCAAATACTGGAAGTAAATGCCAATTTTTGGCAAAAAACATTATAAAGTGTGGCCACATGACTATGAGCATTGAGAACTACTGTAAATCCAGGCCAGTTGCTGAACACCCAACATGCGGTGCCATGACTGGAGATAGCCATCAGAACTGGGCTGTAAATACAAAGAGATTTTGGTAACTTCAAAGGGTCACTAAGTAACTGGTTGTAAGTAAAGGACTAACTATATGTAAAATATAACATACGTAGCATGTAAAGTGAAAGAACTGAAAACATTTTAACATTGCAGTAGTTGCATACCAGGCTACTTTAGCAAACCTATCAAGAAACTGAGTAAATACAGACCAAAATATTTTCCTGATAATGGACTTGGCTTGCAGGTGGCAAACTCAAACAATTAAATTTTGTTACCACAAAGTTGTTACAATAAAAACTTTACTTAAGTTTAAGTTCCTTCCATGGATTCTAATGAAACCTACGATTGAGTATCACACAAGTAGTTTTTCAAAAGGCAACCGGACTTTTGAAATGAAGTCTGGTTGTCTTTTGGAACAACCATGAGCTGGATGACTGAGAATCTCCATAGATCTCTATGACTGAGTAATACAGTAGTCCTTGACTTACAACGGTTCTTTTAGTGACCATTCAAAGTTACAACAGCACTAAAAAAGTAACTTATGACAATTTTCCACACTTATGACCATTGCAGCCAGTGATGGGTTCCGGATCCCGTTCCAACCGGTACAGTTGCAACGGGCCCGGCATTGTCCACATGGACTCGTGCAGTGTGCACATGGGTCCTACTGTTCAGTGACGCTTCCGCGAGCCTCCAGCTGCTCAGCGGAGCGTTGCACAAGTGCTGTACTGCCATGCACATGTGCGAAAGCGCTAAAGACTTTAAAAACAGGTAAGGAGCAAGGCCAGACGGGTGGGCCCTCCAGAGCACCGTACCGGAACGGTATCCGGTGCTCCGGGCGGGCTCTGGTACACTCGTACCGGGGCATACCGTCTGCAACCCACCACTGGTTGCAACATCCCCATGGTCACATGATTTATATTCAGATGCATGACAACTGGTTCATATTTATGACAGTTGCTATGTCCTGGGGTCACATGATCCCCTTTTGCGACCTTCTGACAAGCAGTCAATGGGGAAATTTTATTAACTTAACCGTATTATTAACTTAACAACTGCAGAGATTCATTTAACAAATGTGGCAAGAAAGGTCGCAAAATGGGACAAAACGCAACAAATTTCTCAACCAAAGTTTTGGGCTCAATTGTGGTTGTACGTCGAGGACTACCTTTAGTTTATGTCACTCTTAACATTTTTAACTGCCTTGTCGCTGAAGATTAAATATTAAATATTAAAAAAAACTTATGGATCTAATGAAAATTACCAAATCACTACATAAGTCTCATCAGATATATTTCGAGTCAAAAGTACTTGCCTAAAACCATAATCCTAAATTTCAACTTGAATTAAATACTATTATTTATTTAACTAATTAATTTGTATGCCACCTGCTATTTTTGGAAATAATTCAAGACAGTGAACATATCCAACACCACTTCTTCCTATTTTCTCCACAACAACCACCCTGTGAGGAGGTATGGGATGAAAGAGTGTGACATGTATAGCCACAGGATTCAATTTAGAAAAGGAAATAGTATGTGCTGAGAAAAACTGTCCTTTAAGTTTAATGTAATGGTACTGTAATAAATTAACCATGTGAATACCATTTGTTCATGTCATTTGACGAATGGTATTCAAATGCATCATTAACAAAATCAACTGCATTTTAGCAGGAAGGAATTTGACAACAAACGTTACAATCCAGTTTAACTGATTCATCATTACACGGTACTGCAATACAAAGAAATACTTTTAGATTCCGGGGTGATTCACTTTTCCACACTTCTGCCATTATTCCAACAATGCTTTTCTGTAGGTTTACTCGGAAGTAAGATCCATTAAGTTCAGTGGAATAAAATGCCAAGGAAGCGATGTAAAATTACAACCTATGGACATAAATCACGATCCGATCGATATTCCGACCGCATAAATTAATCGCTGAATACCCTCGATCCGAGCGAGGTTGGGACTGTCGGGAGCTTGCGCGGATTTAGAACAATACATTTGGCTCCTTTTTCTTTTCTTCTCGCCGGCGTCTTTTATCAAACCTCTCCCTCCATCACTCGCCCGTGCATCAAAACCCGCCCGCCGACTACAAGGGACTTCCCTAGCAGCATTATTTTCGGAGAAAGGCGCCATTTTAAGAGCTGGTGGGAGGAAGAGGAGGAGGAGGAGCGGGCGATGCGACAGGGGGCGCAGGACCGGCGGGGGAAGCGATCCGCTGAGCCACCCCGGCGACCCCGCGCGTAAAAGGAAAAAGGGGGGGGAATACCTCGGGGGTGCCTGTCGGGGCTTGCACAGTGGGAAGCCTGGCAAGACCCCCTCCCCGTCTCCTACACTGCACCTGACCCTGGGACACACCCCGCTCTGCCTTCTCTGGGCAGATGTACTCCTCCGCTTCCACCTTCGCCGCCGCTTCTTCTTCTTTCATCCCGCGGGGACGGCGCCCCTTGCGGTGGCTCCCGAGTCCGCGCTCGTCCCGGAGCCCTCCTGGCCCGCACCCGCTTCCTCATCTCGGCCGAGCCTTCCCTGATCAATGCCCAGCCGCGATCCAACCCGAGAGCCCTTCCGGATATTGCTGGATGGAGCCCGGTGCTTTTCCACCGAGATTCCTTTCCAGGAATTGTCGGGCGGGCCTTTTCGCTTCTCCACCCCCCCCTCCCCCGGTGTATTTCTTCTCCTCCTCCCCACAACCCCAGCTGGGTCTGGGTCTCCCCCCCCCGCGCCCCGCTTCCCCCGCCATTGGCTGCCCACCTTCTCGCACAGGCTCTTGACTTGCCCTTCCGAGAGCTGTTTGCATTCGTTCAGCTGCTCGACCCACTGGTCGAGCTCCTTCGTGAAGACCTTCTCTTCCATCGTCTCTGCTCCCGCCGCCGCCGCCGCCGCCGCCGCCGCTGCTGCTTCCTGCCTGCCTTCTTCGCTCCCTCGCCGGCACCCACCACCACCCCTGCCCCACCTCCGCCCACCCTTCTTCTCCCTCCCCCTCGCGGAGATTAGGGGAGGCTGCTACGCGTCGGGAAGGAGTGAGGGCGGACGGAGGAGGAGGAGGAGGAAGGAGAGAGACATGCACAGCGGAATCTCTCCCTCCAAAGGCGACGGGAAGCAGCGGCAGCGGCTGCTTTCTCACGCTCGCTGATCCGGTCCGCTCTCCGTGTAATGGCTGCCGCGCCTTGACGTCACCCCCACATTTCCCACCCTCCTTAGACCAGCTCAGACGGCGCACATGCGTCCTTATAGTCGAATGGGTGGTTCTGCCCTAAGCGCCCCACAGTACGCCTCTTCGAGCATGCGCGCCGGTGTTTCAATGAGTTCCTCTGCGCGTTCTAGACTCGAGAATGGGGTAAGATTCCAGGGAGTGTATTGGGAGGGCGGGGGGAGAGGAAGCGTCCTGGTCGCGCGCAGAGAAACTTTTCTTTCAAATCAGTTGAATAAATAAATAAATAAATGGAATCACAGTTTAGGAATAGAAAGGTAAGACGCATTCTAAACCTTGCAGAAAGTTTGACTCAACTTTGGAGGGAAATGCTTTGCCAGGTTCCTCTTCTCTGTCGCTCCCATATCTGAACTCCACAAATCTGGATGACTCGTCCCCAGCGATTTTATTTTTGTGCCATTCCATAGAGACTAAAGGCAGGAGACATTGAAGCTGAAGCGCAAAAAGTCTGCAGTTTGGCGGACGGCGTCAGGTTGAAGAGAAAAACCTCGCAAACCCATTTCCCCGATGGGTTGTCAACGTAATAAAAATTATACCCAAGACACACATACAACATTGAAATTGATGGTAGCCAGTGCCCTCCAAAGATCAGGTACGATGTGTTCAGTTGATAAAAAAACATTGGGTAATTCTTCAGTAGTTTCAAATACTCTGTAATAACTAAGATGACCCTTCCTTACGATTTTGACGAATTTATCTTGTCTTTTTATGTACACTGAGAGCATATGCATTGAAGACAAATTCTTTGTGTGTCCAATCACACTTGGCCAATAAAGAATTCTATTCTATTCTATTCCTATAAAGCGAGGCTCTCAAAGTCTACTGGATTATAGCTCCTATAATCATCCTGCAATACCATCTTTTGACATTCCCAGTCACCATGGAATGAACATTATGATTCAGCATTCTGAAGCTTTTGGGAAGAGGTTTAGATCCAAATGTAACCAAAGTAATCAATATTTTAGCACTCTTTGTTTGCAGGTGCTCCCCTTTCTCTATCTAAACTTCCACTCTGTAGCAATGTTTTTGGAGAATTGTGGGGAAGAAATGGGGTGGTGCTAAATAATTTGATAATTATTAAATGTGCATGCTGCCCATCTCCCAGCGATTTAGGGTGGTATATAATTGGTAAAACTTAAAATAAAGAATAACACAAGAAACACAAAAGCAATACAAGATAAAAGACAAAGATGGCAGAGAAAACAAAGTGAGGGGAACGAGGGAAAGGAGGGAGGGAGAGAGAGAAAGAGAGAGAGAGAGAGAGACATTAGTCCTTTCCAGAGCCAGGTCTTTAAGGCCCTTCAAAATACCAGTAGATGGGAGCCATTTGAATTTCATGGGAGAATCTCATTCCAGAGAGCAAGTGCTTCTATAGAGAAAGCGAGCTTCCAGGGTTCTGACACATGGCATTATTTAATTGATGAAATCCAGATTGCAATAACTCTCCCACATTGAACTGGCCAGGCAGAACTTGCATTAATTGATGTAAACTAATTTACTTTATCCAATAACATATTTTTATTAGAATTACTGGAACTTTTTGCTGGAGATCCACCTTGGTGTAGTGGTTAAGGCCTGGAGATAGTGAGGTTTAATCCCATTTTAGGCATGAAGCTAGTTGGGAATCTTGGTTCATTCTCTCAGCCCAACCCACACCCCAGGATGGTTGTGGGGGAAATAGAAGGTGAGAATATTATGCTGCCTTGTATGAAATAGTGGCAGATATAAATCTAATAATTTTTAAAAATAAATGTATTTTATTAGTATAAATTTAACCAGTTGCATTTGTCCCATTTACCTTTGCTGCACATACTTTTAAGAGACTTCACTTAGAGATTTGATTTACATTCCTTATTTATGATTAGAAAAGCAGCATCCAATCAGGACTGTCCTGAAAGGGAGTAGAACCAGTTTTGTCTAACCTCCACCCTAACGAGGATTAAACAGAAAGTGATAAAAATAGAGTTGGCATGCTGGTAAGGTATGCCACTTTTTCTCAACTTTCCCGTACAGATTCATTTATTTATTAATGTTCTAGTATTATTATGGGATGTGGTGGCTCAGTGGCTAAGACGCTGAGCTTGTCTATCAGAAAGGTTGGCAGTTCGGTGGTTTGAATCTCTAGCGCTACGTACGTAACGGAGTAAGCTTCCACTACTTGTCCCAGCTTCTGCCAACCTAGCAGTACGAAAGCACATAGAAATGCAAGTAGAAAAATAGGAACCACTTTGGTGGGAAGGTAACAGCATTTCGTGCGCCTTCGGCATTTAGTCATGCCAGCCACATCACCATGGAGATGTCTTTGTACAGCGCTGGCTCTTCAGCTTTGAAACGGAGATGAGCACCACCTCCTAGAGTCTGGAATGACTAGCACATATGTGCGAGGGGAACCTTTACTATTTTATTAGAATTGGCATCAGTATACCTACTGTGTAATTTTCAGCTCTTTGAGCTCAGATTTCTGAGTAGGCATGCATAGGATTCTGTTGTTAATGGTGGAAGGTTATAGGCAAGAATGCTTTAAAAGTGTTTTTTCAAAAAGTCCTAAAAATAATAAAAAACGAGCAACTGCTAAATGTTTTATTATTATGGGAAGTCTAACAAATGAAAATAACTAAATTACCAACAGTATTCTAATAGATGGGGCTCAATTAATTACTTTAAATACATGGATGAAATATTTAGAATATTGTAGACTTGTAGGCAAATTATAAATTGCATCTCCAAAATGCTACCTGTCAAATCAAGAAATATAGAATCAGGTTAGTTAATTTATATAATTATAAGAGATAATTTTTGCATAATGCTGAGCAATTAAATGTGAGGAAGATTACTCTAATTTTCTCAGAGATACTCATTGGTTATATCTCCTATGTTGAAAGAAATATTGACTCTTGTTTCCACCTTTACAAAAAAAATTGTGTATTTTGCAACATAGCAAGGTTGAGAAACCTGGCAATAGGAGTAGTATATTTGCTGATGATTTCAAGAGGCATAATACTAATATGCTAATATGACATAATTCTAAGGAACTCTGGAGGCTATGAAAATAAGGCTTGGGTTTCTTACAACCTATCCATGGCTAGTTGTCCAGAAAGAGAGGTGTCAAGAAATATATGATTCATGTAGGGAAGTTACAAAATTGAGAGAAAAGGTTTTTCTGTGGGTATCACAAGATATAAAAATCCCTCATATTTCTAAATGCAACAGCCCCTTGGCAATTTTGAAACAATCCTACACAGGTAATTATACTTATTAGGTTTAGTGAAGTAAAATAGGTGAAAGTCAAATAATATTAATCACTGTCATATTAATTCCTGTTTTTAAAGTATTTATGTATGTCTGACAGTGTTAGAAGGATGTATAACAAATACTAGGCTATTGTATGTATTTTTAGCACTATAGCACAAGAAGTAGCACTTAGACTTATATACTGCTTCACAGTGCTTTACAGCCCTCTCTAAGCGGTTTACAGAGTCAGCATATTTCCCCCAACAATCTGGGTCCTCATTTTACTTACCTGAAAAGGATGAAAAGCTGAGTCAACCTTGAGCCGGTTAGAATCGAACTGCTAGCAGTTAGCAGAATTAGCCTGCAATACTGCATTCTAACCATTGCACCACCATGGCTCTTTACCTTGCTGCTGTCTGGACTTGGTTGTTTACTTGCCAGCATTTCATTACCCGTCTAGGTAACATCATCAATGTTAGGGAGTATGTGTTAGGGAGTATGGTGGCGCAGTGGTTAAATGCAGCACTGCAGGCTAACCACTGAGCCAAGGTGGCGCAGTGGTTAAATGCAGCACTGCAGGCTGACTGCTAGATCAGCAGTTCAGCGGTTCAAATCTCACCGGCTCAGGGTTGACTCAGCCTTCCATCCTTCCGAGGTGGGTAAAATGAGGACCCGGATTGTTGTTGGGGGCAATATGCTGACTCTGTAAACCGCTTAGAGAGGGCTGAAAGCCCTATGAAGCAGTATATAAGTCTACTGTTATTGCTATTATTGCTATTGCTATTGCTGTGTAGTTTGCCCTGCCATTATTGGTGAGGCTATGATGGTGAGGTTTCTCTTTGCTATTTTCAGTATTATTTGCAAAGGGACTGTGACTTGAATTTGGAAGAGTAGCTCTAAATCTTCTATAGAGAAAACAACCAAGTGTCTTGTGGTTTTTTAAACTGTAGAGAGCCATAAAACATTTCATGGTTTTGTCTTGAAATAAAAACCGAATTAGGACAGAGGTGAGAGGAAAGTTTTTTCTTTAGCAACAGTCTTCACTAACCATGTGAGCTAGGCTGTCTTTTTTTACCAATGTTGTAGACCTTAAAATTACCCAGTGAGGGGTTCTATAGTATTAGCTGCAATTGAAAAAGCTGTCCCTTAGGTACTCTTTGTGTATCAGTGACGTGCAGTCAGAGGAGGCAGGGCCTCACCACTGTCATCTTGAAAAGAAAAAAAAATTAAAAGGAAAAAGGCTGAGGTAGTTGCTGCCAGAGTCACAGTGGATGACTCTGCTTAGTGCTTAACTGTTTAAAAAAGTCTCTTTAAAAAGTGCCCTCTGCAGGAGGAGGCGAGAGAACCACGTGCCTCATTTAGTCTATGATCACTTGAGCAGAGTTAAGCAAGGGTTAAAAGGCGAAAAATTCCTTATGTAGATGAGGCATGTGGTTCTCTCACCTCCTCCTGTAGAGGACACTTTTTTTAGAGGCTTTTTTTAAACAGTTAAGCAGAGTCATCCATTGGAGGCTCTGTCAGCAGCTAACCCAGCCTGACTTCAGCAGCTCTTGCCTTTTTCTTTTTACATTTTTTACATTTTCATCATGGCAGACAAGAAGAGAGTTGAAATCCTCTGTGAAACAGCTGGAAAAGGTATGTGGGTCGGAGGGAGGGAGGAGGAATTCAAAATTATTGTAATTTGTAAGTAATTGTAATTTGTATTATTGTAAGTAATTTGTGTGTGTGTGTGTGTGTGTTTTAACCCGCCTCTGCTGGCGCGCAAACTGGCACTTTATTTTTTATTTTTTTAAAGCCCTGCCGCCGTGTCCGCCATAGAGCTCTATGGCGGACACAGCGGCGGGGCTTTCGGAAAGCCACACCGGGGCTTTCAGAAAGCCACGCCAAAGCCCTGGCGCTGGCAAACGTAGGGTGGCTTTTGCCCACTTGCCTCACCACTCATGAACCTCACTGCACATCATTGTTGTGTATGTATTTGTACAAGAAGCAATTGCTCTCTTTTTTGGTATGTTTTCACTATGATAAAAGTAACTTTGTGTACTTTTCAGTTTTTGTTTCTTTTTAAAGAGAAAAGAAACTTTCAAATAAGGTTTTTAAGTTCACATCTGGCAATAAAACATACAATACACAAATGATATTGTTAATTTCTTGCCTAAACTGGCCACCAGACAATTTTGTCTTGGGTACCAAATGTGATGCAGTGTTTAAGAGCAGTTTATTTGGGACAATATTCTTCTTCAAATTAGCAGTAGGAATCTGCATTATGCTTACCTTCCAAAGTAAGGGAGGGAATGCAATTAGATTAAGTTACATTTTGTATACATATCTAAAATTATGATTTACACCTGACTTTACATACTGACTTTACACATGGTACTAAGGCATAATTCGATTTGTTTATGGCTAGGTATGTTTCACCATCACAGCTGTTTGTGAAATATGAATTATGGCTAGTGCAATTATGTATTTATTTACTTTTTAAATTTGATTCCTATCACAGCTTTCATTAAGAGCTCAAGGCAGTGTACATAATGTTCTTCCTGTTTTTTTCCCTCAGGTAGGCTTTCCTTGGGGTAGATTAAGCTGAGAAAATGACTGGGCCCAATGTCACCCTGAGAGCTTTGTTCCATGAATCCAGCCCATTATGACTTATTCAATCATTCTACTTAAACTATGGTTTAGCATATTTTATGCAGTTTTATGAGTAAAAAAACTTGTGCCAATATGAAATATCATTAACCTGTTTTCAAGGTTTAAAATAGCTACAATGTTTTCTTTATAGCTCTGGTAGATCTGGTGATATTTATATCGATTCAGTCATTTTCAGTCATACACAGAAGAATGAATTTCTGCAGGATGCGTACCATTGAAAATGAGACCAGAACAGAATTGGTGAATAAAAAATACAAGTACTGAATGTTTTTCTCTAGATTCTTCTTCTGTGACCTATAATGCCATTTTTATATATAATAGGAATGGTAAGAAAATGTAAAATTGTACGTAATGGCATAGCAACATTTTAAAAGGCCACCATGTTCAAAAAATATTTTTGTCTGAAAGAAAAACATTTAGAGAACAACTAATGAGATAGAGTACATTTGGAATTTTGAACTGTTGTGGATATTCTCTCAAAATCTGAGATGAATTATTTTCAAAACTGCAGCCATGGTGGATATATACTGCATATACTGCATTGTGGGTATATACTGCATAGACATAGAATTCCATTTAAAACTAAAGATAAAGGTTTCCCCTCTCCAGTCATGTCCGACTCTAGGGGGCAGTGCTCATCTCGGTTTCTGAGCTGTGAGAGCCAGCATTGTCCGAAGGTCATGTGGCCAGCATGAGTATATGCAAAAGTGCACAGAATGCTGTTTGCTTTTCAACTGAAGTGGTACCTATTTATCTACTTGCATTTGCATGCTTTCAAATTGCTAGGTTGGACAGGAGCTGGGGCAAGTAACGGGAGATCACCCCATCACACTCAGGTCTTGAACCTAGGCGAACAAGCTCAGGTCTCTAACTGAGCCATAATGCCCCCGCAATTCCATTTACTAGAAGGCAAACAGACAAGGTTATTTTATATTGCAACTATTTACCATCTAAACTTATTTTTACCATTTCCACTGCTAGTGATTTTTTTTCAATCACGCAGCATAATAATCCAACCATTTGCTTGTCAGTGTAAGCCCTATCTTCATTGGTAATATATTACTTCAACAATTGTTGGATGACGCATTAATGTGCTATCAATCTTTAATGAGGAAATGGCTAAAGTACCAGGCTGAAGTCACCTGTGTTTTTCCCCCTTATAACAAGTCTCAATTAAGTTTTATCTACTGTTTGTGAGAATGCTTACCATAATACTTCGTATTTCTGCATAGCTTGTCATGCTAAATACTGCTGAAAGCAATGGACTTACTTTAATTGAACACAGGATCAGGCTGTACTTTCATAATCCAGAACTCAATAGATAGCTGCAAAAAGGCTCCATGGGACTAAATGAGTAATGCCTTTGAATAAACATGATATTATTGTATGTCGTGAATATCTCCCTCTGAACCAGTTCTGTCAGGGCACATCATGTCAGTATTTTTTGTTTAATAATTTTATTGATAATATGGTAAAAACTAATACAAATTAAATTAGAAGGGGGAAAAATCAGGTGCAGAAAAAAAAAAGAAAAAAGATGAAAGAAAAAGGCAACAAATGAAATAATAAAGGCTTCCAACCTTTATTGCATCAAGCATGAGCTGATAAACTAAAGTTTCACTATTTGAAAGTTACAGATAAAAAATTCTCCTTTTTATAGCCTAACTTTTATCTCTAGTATCTTCTTTCATTTTTTTTAATCTTAAAGCAAAAAATAACTGATATTCCAATAACTTTTTGTCACCCAATCTGTTTAAACCTTTGTTAAAATACTTTTTTTTTGCTTTTTGCAAATTGCATAATATTTTTAATTCTTAAGTCTGCTTAAAACTTTTCAAATTCAAAAAAAGATAAAACTGATCAGCTGTCAAATTAAGCTTGCTGTTTTGAAAATCTCTGATAATTATAAAGTGATTAAATTCAACATTTCCAAACATAATTAGAAAGTGAGTTTGGCTGGCTTATAGTCCTTATGAAATGCTCTGCCATTGCTGAGAGCAAAGATGTTGTCTCTCTTGACTCCTGGTGCTCAAACGCACAGCAGACTGCTGTTTGTAAGTACGTAACTACAATTCAGACACTTGTAAACAATCTCCCAATCTCTCCATCTTTGGAAAACCAAAAAAACCAATCTAATTGCCAGTCTTCTGTTCTTCACAACGATTGTCATCTCTGATTTGTGGAGACATCTTTAGTTAGCCATGACGTACACCAGAAACCACTTATTCTGTTTGATTACTGATTATATATTTTGCACCACTTATTCTGACACCACTATATAGTATTACATATTGCATTTAATGTGTAACAATGCATATTACCTAGAAAAGTATGGTATGTCAGGTGATATACTAATTTTAAATACATTCCAATGCTGGATTAGAATTTAGATTAGACTAGTTTGATATAGATGCTGCCTTATTTATGAGTTTTGTAAAAAAAAAAAAAAGTTATATAATGCCATTCAAAGACCGGATTCCCACCCTGTACCAGGTCATAATGTTATTTTGAGAACTCACATCATGAAAAGTTGTGGATTTGTTACCTACTGCAGTATGTTAGCCCAGCCAATTTTGGCATATTTAATATATTACAATTTAAGAAAATAGTGCGATATATATGAGCTCCAGTAATAAATTTTCTCTCCATCCTCTCTATTATGTCTCTCTTCCATATGCTCTACAAAGAGGTAGCAATGTATGTGCATTCAGAATATGTCTTTCTCTGTGAAATGGCTTTGTGTTAATCCTGTATTTAAAAGTAACTCCTTCAGCAGCAGTTCAGATATAATTATTTCATGTAGCTCTGTATTGTTCAATATTTAGATTTATTAAAATAGGCTTAGTGTCAAAATAATGTCAACTAAGAACAAACAATGTATTTGTTTTTATAATTTATTTAATTAAATAAGAATATATAACAATGGAACAAATGGAATTTGCCCCTTTGATGGAATGCAAATACCTATTATATCTAAATACAGTATATACACTCTGGGGGGAAATTTGCTACCTGGTTAATTTTATGTTAATTTTAGTGTTAGTCATTCAATTAGGTTAGTTCAGTGGTTCCTAACGTGGGGCTTGCCCCATGCCCCACAGGGAGGCAATTTGATTTTTAATGGGGGCAATTTGAACCTTGTTTAAACCAAGTTAATGGCCTTTTAGGCTTCCTAAAGTGAGTAGAGTTCACTTTTTGAGTAAAGTAAAAATTATATGTCACAGAGGAGGGGGGAATCAGGATTTTAAAGATGCTTAGGTGGGGCATGGCCAAATAAAGGTTGGGCATCACTGGGTTAGTTAATGTGATTTTAAATTCCAATGTTATTTATAGGGAGAATAAGTATCTTCACATCTATAATGTGGAGAAAAAGAATTTTGAAGGAACTTCTCTTTCCACAAATTTCACAGAACTTTGTACTGTCAATACTGGATCCATACCATTAAGTTAAGCTATAACAATTTGGAGAAAATAAAAGTAGAGACATAGTTGGGTAAGTAAGGAAAGAACCCCTGTTTCTCAGCTCATTTTTTTAATACTTATTATCCACTGAACTATTTTTTTCGTTCTTGATAATGCCACTTCTGGAAAGAACTAATAATATTTAAAGCAGCTATGTCTAACCCGCAGGCCACATGTGGCCTTGAACAGCTACTAATGTGGCCCAAGATTATAAACTTTTAACACTATTATGTGATTTATATACATTATATGACACATTTTTATGTGGCCCAAGATAGTTCTTCTTCACTCAGTGCAATCCAGACAAGCCAAAAGGTTGGACATCATGATTTAAACTGCTACATAACAATATTTTATTATTGTATGCCAGTGGTGGGTTTCAATTTATTTTACTACTGGTTCGTTAGTGTGCATGTGTGCGCTTGTACGACGCTTCTGTGCATGTGGAAACACAACCAGGCTGGTAGGCAGAGCCTCCTGATTCCGCTATTACCGGTTCACCTGATCTGGGGTGAACAGGCAGAAACCCACCTCTGTTGTATGTGGTTGTTTAGTATAGCACTCTGGGAGAGCTACACTCTGAAAGATACTTTCTAAATATTGTACTAAATACTTGAATTTGTAAAGGAAGTGCCTAATTATCATAAATGTAGGCAACTTTCATATGTCTCATTTATTGCTCTTTTGACTGTATTGCTATGCATGGGTCAGATAGAAATGTAATTTTAAATGGGATTATATCAGGTTTTTATCACACAGAAGGGCAATGCATATTAAAACTTCCTGTTTTCTTCCAGCAGAAAGTGAACTGGTATTATCTGTCTGAAGTACATGCTGAAGTTCTTTTACAATTTTGCTTACTTGTTGCTTCAGCATAAATATTTGACTGACTCTTTTCTACCTGATAATGTGTGCTTACATGATTTTAAAAAGGAGTGGAGGAAAATATAATACATGAATGATAGTGATATGAATTAAGAGGATATCATTAATGTCCTTTATGCTTTCATCTTTCAATTTAACTAGCAGTTGAATTATTATTTTTTCTCCAGTGGAACTAGTGAAGTTTTCAAACAAACGGAACCCTTGTCACCATTAATTTTACTGAAACTGCACCTGCTATGACAATTTTCAAGGATGTCAACCTCTCCCATGCATCCCAATTGCTCTTGTGCCCTCGGGGAATTGCACCAGATTAAAATATAAATCCTCTAATTTGCCAACAAATACTTGGCAGCATTTACAGCTTGGTGAAAATCAAGCATTGGGAATCCTATTAAATTTTATGCTGCTGTTTGGAACCTGACATCTGCTCACATTTACTGCTGGGAATTGATGATACGTTCATTGAGTTGCCATATTCCATTACACAGCAGTTGTTATAGGCTCTCAAATCCCCAGTGGTTAATTTCTAAAAAAAGGAAATGCCAGCGGTTAGCTTTGGGGGTGAAATTTTCTGATTAGGAAGCCCTTCCTTTACTCCCTGATGTATGCTGCAGATTCTCTCTGCTTTGTCAATGGTGTGTAGGAAATACACTATAAGCCTGCCTAGGGCATTTTTGTCTGTTCTTAAATCATCTTTTCCCTAAACTAAACCTTGGCATAGAAAATAGATACGAAGACTGAATCCTGGAAAGCTCTGGTATAAAACTATAGTACATAAAATAAAGTGAATGTAGCAAAGTGCTTTGATGATCTGTGTTGAATGTCTTCTGGCTTCCTCCATTCCCTGAATGATATACCATATAACCTGAGGCATAGTTTCCTGTTTCTTCATAATTCGTTCATAAAAGCCAATAAAACAAGGGATAGATCATAAGGATAAACAAGAGTTGCCATGGAGATAATATGCTACCATTTTATGTTGCAATTGAAATTGCATATATTTGGCATGCCACACATGGCTCCAGTAGGCATAAAATTCTATATAATTTCTGCATCCCTCTGAGACGCTTCATGAGAAAGCCTACCTGCTCTTTCTTCCCATTCAGGGAAGAAAGGAACGGCAATTTGTTCTGGTTGAGAAATACAAGGACAGCAAACCAAGCCTGCCAAAAATCACTCTTTTATGTATCTGTTCATCATGCAGGGCTCTTGCCCTCTTTGGCATCTGGCCCTTCTATCAGCCAGTTCTGGGCCACTCACTCCCGCTTCTGCAGTTCTAAATGGAAAAGAAATGAATATGCAATGTTTTCTGCAAAACCAGGCTGGAAGTCATTGGAAGCTTACCCAACAGGTTAGAACTTCCTGTCCTTATTTATGTAACTCTTCAATTGTGTACAAAGCTTAAGAACCAGCGGATACATGGGTTAGGAAATACTGCATTTCAACAAAAGGAATTACTTGAGATTCAGAAGTCCAGATTAATGAAGGAAGGAGCTACCTACATAGCAAATTCAATCCACGTACACGTTGGATAAGTGCAAGTAACTTTCTAAGCATAGGAGAAGGTTTGTTCAGCAGCTTCTTCATTTCCCCCCTCTGGGGTACAATCTGTCTTGTTCTTTCTTTTCTCACCACCTCCATTTTTTTCACTTTCAAAACAGAGAAGGTACTGCCATTGTACCTGCCATCCTGCCAAGAGCTCTTCTGGGGAAGGAAAGAGGGAAGGCAGTACTTGTGAACAATTAAAAATATTTACACACACATTGGGCTGGTGATGTAAGAGCGCTGGACTTGAACTCAGTGATTTAGAGTCACGTTTCTCAACAGCAGCAACTTTAAGATGTGAAGACTTAAAATGCTAGAATTCCTTGGTGCTGTAAAGGTTTGTGTGACCTGTCAGTTTACCAGCCTGCCTTACAATCTGAATAAGTAAATACGGGAGAAAATGTTGCATTGAGCAATGTGAGGGAGAAAAAAAATCTTATCTGAAGAAGGTGTTTCCTACACATATGAAGAAATATCTCTACATACAGATGTAATGAAGAATCTTTTACCTGATTCCCCTAATATCAATACCTCCATTGTCTTGAGAATTAGTACTATCATCATTGGTTTGTAACTCACCAGTTACATGTTGGTACTTCTGTCAACTCTGCATCCTAGAAGGACCTTCAGAGTACAAATGAAGATAAATAACAAATTAGCACATCAACCAGCATATAACTGCTAGTTGATGTGCTGGTTTGCTATTTATTTATCTTCATAAATTGTGCCTGAACACACCTTAAAAATACTAGCCACCAGCCACTGAACCAGCAAAAAAAGTATTGCCCTGATAGGTGAATGCTGCCCTGACAAGTGAATCTTATTATATCTCACTAAGAAAGCCAGCAAGGGGTTTTCTCTTGATACTGCAGTGTTAATGCACAACACATTAAGCAAAGTCATCCCCTATTTAATTTCCCCTCCCAAAGAGCATCACCTGCTATAGGAAATATAATCAATGTTTTCTCAATATGTGATGTGGGATGGGTATGGACAGGTACCTTGGATGGTAAATATGGTAAAATCCCACCATATGTCAAGTTGTCTAATAGGCTGCAGGTTTGACATAGGGCATAAAAAGAAACAGGATGGTGTTCCTCCAATGTATTGGAAGTTCTCACATTGCCCCCCATGATACTTCTATGAGCTTGTCACCTGTCCTTCAGGCTATGAGGTACAAAGGAAGGACTAGGTGAAGGGAAAGGAAGAAATAAGTAATGAGCAAGCTTTGTCCTTGATGCACACTGCAGGGAAATAGCGATGCTGCCAATGAGTGGCCATGACTAACACCACCCAGAAGTAGCCTATTAATAGGCACAATGGTACTGCCCCTCCTCATCCCAACTATAAAAGATTCAGTTATTGGCGGAAGTAGATAATTTGTATTGGCTCACCTGTTAAGCAACCCATTCATGACAGAACCAGCAACAAACACAGCTGATTCTCTTTCCCACTGTAAATTGTCTTCTCTGTAACAGAGAATTAAAAGCAATGGTCTTTTGTTTTCCTAACACGCTTTTAGCACTCTTCTAAGTGTTAATCTGGGTTTATAAAAGAGGTAGTGGGAGAAAAATTATAACTGGTTCTCCAATGGAAAAATTTGTTTGGGGCACCTAGCATTAGTTCCTAGGGAAAAATCCCACCTCAAGAGAGTGAGATCCCAAAATAAGAAAATTCAAATGCAAT
The DNA here is from genome assembly GCF_009769535.1 of Thamnophis elegans. NCBI lineage: Eukaryota > Metazoa > Chordata > Lepidosauria > Squamata > Natricidae > Thamnophis > Thamnophis elegans. The sequence goes on from NC_045542.1 coordinate 85,286,091, forward strand.
CCATCAATCAATGTTTAAGCCAATCAAATTAGAAACCAAGTAAAAGCAATCAAAGCATAGGAAAGTCACACTGAGTACTGGGCCCAGTCAGGAGAAAGATTTTGTCACTGAAGTAAACCTTTTAAAAAGGAAGGGAATGGTTCCATATTGTCTTCGTTGTGCCTTTTTTCTGGCATAGAAGATGGAGTATTTCTTCCTGGACTGGTTACAAGCCATGGAAACAGTATCCTAATCATCAGATATTTGGGACTGGAAGTCAGGAAATAGTTTTCTAGTGACTAGTGTCAGATAGCTGTGAGTTAAAATATGGATTTTATTTCACAGAAAATAAGAAAATAGAAAATAAATAGATTAACAGTAGACCAACAATCAAGAAGTTAACAATACTCCTATTAAGGAGCCACCAACTCAGACAAACAAGCTAACAGTAAACAACAGCCTAACAAGGAACCACGAAGACCACTCCCACCAATGCTGACAGGGCAAATCACTAGTATATAAACTTAGAGCAAACTTTATTCCCTTGTAACTGATTGTGTTATTTAGTTTGATTATGAGATGTCTGCAAGAAAACAACTAAGCTCAAGGGCCTCACGGTTCAACCCTGAGCTACAAGTATTCTCTTCTATTGGTATTACAGAAAATAATTTCCTTGGTGCTTTCTTAGTTTTTGCCTTTATTCTGATTCTGTGACAGCTTCCCTGGTTGAAAGAGCAATTTGCTGGGAAAAACTCTTCAGAATCAGTTTTGGTGAAGGTGCTGGCCTACAAACCAAGAGAGTGAGTTCTAATCCCACCTTTGGCATGAAAGCCAGTTGCTTGACTCTAGGCCACTGATTCTCTTTCAGCCCAACTCATCTCATAGAGTTCTTGTGGAGAAAATAGGAGGAGGAGGAAACATTAAGTAACTCTGCCATCTTGAGTTATGGAAATTATTGAGGCAGAATAAACATTGAATACTGAAATAACATAAAATAAATAAGTAGTACTTTTTCCCTCACCTGGCTAAATAGCTGATGAGAACATTTGACCCCCTTTTTTCCTCCTGAATCACACAATGCAGATAAGGATTTTTACCTGGAATAACATAAATAATGACAATGCCCTGAATAGATTGTTATAGGAGAATGAGAGAATCCAAGAGGGATGATGAGGAAATGCTTTAAAGCAGCCTTTATGAATCCTTTTATACCACCACCAGCCCTTGAAATAATGTTCGGATCTCAGGGAAACACCAAATAAAAATTGCAAAAATATGAAAATTTCACAATACAATTTATTTTTAACTGACACAATGTTTTGCAATGTTTACAATAAGAGAAAAACAGCAGGCTGGCAATTTAGTCATGACCCATAAATTTTACCATCACCAAGCATGCTAGCACTGTACAGTGTGCAAAGTTCAAAAATTCTGAGTCAGAGAGTTTTTTTGTTCCCAATCTCTCACAGAATCCCTAGAAACTTTTCACAGGGCCCCTAGTTAGGAAATACTGCAGTAGGGACTTCCTCCAAGGAACCAGAGAGGGCAGTCCACCGTCTTCCAAGTATGTGCTTACAAATACATTCTGTTGGAAGAGCAGTGAACCCCAAGAAACACCTGTTATTCCACAGCAAAATCTGATGGATCGTAATCTGTGCTTGTACAAACAGCCATACTACATTTGATAAAAGTGGGAGGATCAAAGTAAATGTGCTTGGATAAAAACCCATTATTCCATAGGATTGCAATAGGTAGGGATTTTTCAATAACACTTTAAATGAAATCTTTTGTATCTGTGTGCATATGTGCGTGTGTTTGTGTGTGCGTCTTCGAGTCATTCTTGACTCCTGGGGAGTGCTTGGACAAGTCCCTGCAGTTCTCTTGACAAGGTTTTTCAGAAGGGGCTTAGCATTGGCCCTCAGCAGGGTTGAGCACAACTGGCCCAAGGTTACCCAGTTGGCTTTGTGCCCAAGGCAGGACTAGAATTCCCAGTCTCCCAATCACTAGCCTGATGTTTTAACCACGATACCCAATATGGAAATAATAGCAGATTACCGCAGAGTGGTTTGACGTATTCTTGCAGAACAGCAGTGTTGCTTCATGTAGTTTGTTGTTTACTTAAAACATTCCAAATGCTATTTTTATCATTCAGTAAAATCGAGGTGCAGATTGGTGGGACAAAAGGGCCTACATTATTACACACACACTTTCTCTCTAATTGTACAAATGTCTGCAGTGTGGTAACCCATCACTGAATCTAGGCAACAAAAGTATCACATTTCATGATACTTGACTGCAGATGGTTTCAACTCGAACAGCTAAGCTATATTCCTGATGGAAACAGATCTGTGATTTATACATAATTTCTGGTTGCCAGAGTGTATCATTCCACTCCTCCCTTTTAATAAAGGCTCTGGGTTAGAACAGTTTGTTATGTAAGAATGCAAACTATATTCAGACCCACCATAATTATCCTAACTGCATCATCACCTATTTTTAACACCAAAGGCACCAGGGAAGTTTGTATTACATTGTTCAGAGAACAAACAGGCAACAGATATGTGCATCCAAAATGAAATATGATTTAACGATGGCTTGAGTGGGGCTTGTTATAAGTACAGTAGATAAACAAGTTATTCTTTTACTTCATTAACACTAAATTCCAATGACATGCTTCTAATATTGTATTTTTATTCAAATTGTAAAATGCCCAAATATATCCAATTTTCCTAGTCTGAATAACCATTTAAAAGGCCTAGCTTTCTCTGCAAAATAGCTTTAACAAGTGATGTTGGTAAGATCTAATGGTTAGCTTCATGGAGTAGCTACAATGAGAGAGAAACCTAATACTTCTCTCTCCAGTAATGACAAGCAATAAAATCGTGGAAAGAAACATCTTGTGATCTGATAATCAAGTGGCTGTAATGCTATTTAGAATTATTTTAGGAGCATTTAGTCATATGTGGGAAGAGAATATAAATATAAGTGACTCTCCTGAATGGCAGCACTTATTCCTGCTCAAGAGGTCAGATGCAGTCTCCTCTATGCAATCTATTCTATGTCTACCCTTCAGTTATTAATGAGACAAAAAGAACATATTAACTTTTTTGTGTATATTTTCCTTGGGCAACAAATCCAGAGATTGGAAATTTAGGATAGTATGCAGTTCAGTACTGGCTTCACAAAGTAATCACAAAGTTGATTCTCAGGTAATCAACTACAATTGAAATTAAATCTTATATTCAATTCATATTCACACCCTGGTCAGTGTCTCTTTGCACTTCTACCATCAGGCAGAAGACATCAAAGTATAGCCAGCCGAACAAATAGGTTTAAAGATAGTTTCTATCCTTGGACTGTGAGACTTTTAAATACAACCACAATCACTCCATGCACACACTAGTTTTTTCCTTTTTCTTTCTGTTATAATTTTGCACCAGTGAGGTTAAAACCAATTTTGCATTTAAGTACAATGACAATAAATATTATATTAAAATACTTACTAAATATTCAGAAGCACCATCCCCCCAATAATTATTTACTATGTAGAATCCATTTCTATTTAGGATTCATTATCAAGTAAATATGAGAACCAGCATCGCAAAGTAGTTGATTAGATTTGAATCCATAATCTTCAGTGAAGAAGTTTCAGCATGCAATGGTTTGGTTCAAGTTAATGATGATAATAATAATGATGCACATAAGACTTCTGGGTATCAAAACCAGATGTAGAGAAATCCACCAAATCATCATGATTATTTAAAAAAAAGATTTAGGGGCTTGGGATTTTAAAAAATACAAATTCAGAAGAACTACAGCTATGGTAAAACAACACAAGGAACAAAAGGCAAAATTAGGGCAGTAAAAGGTAGAACAGAATGAATTGTGCAAGTATTACAAAAGAAAAAGCGTGTCAGTTACTATAACCTGAAGCACGCATGAGTGCTGCATGAGCTATTTTTGTGGTTACCACAGTTTAATACAAGCTATTACATTCACTAGTGAGAACTTATTGTGCTTTGAAAGTTTGTGTTGTTTAAGCACCATGCCTTGAGGACGGCATAGAAGTTGAGAACAGATTTTAATGTTCAGCTCTCCCGTGGACATACAAGAAGGCATAAAGCTTGATTGGGACTTCAGCTATGAATATATAAGTGCAGATAATTAAGAAATATACAAAGGTAGTTTGGTCAGTAATATAATTAATTGCTATACTGTAGGTTTTTTTGGGAGTTGTGATTAGAATCATATATATTCAAGGTTTTCTTTTAAAATATAGTTGCCATTTTTTTCCAATAGAGATTTCTGCTTTGGATCTTACATAGCTACATAACAAAGGAGAAATTCAACTAGTTAGGCACATTCTCAAAAATGTGCCTAACTATAATTTGTTTTGCCACACAATTATTATTGTATTTTAAGAAGGCAACAAGCCATAACAAAGAGTGCAGTCTGATCCATTTCATCAACCACTTGTTTGGTGTTAGGTGACATCTAGTCATGTGGGGGGGGGAGTACACTCTTTGAATTCTGTGGTTTTATGTATCAGGACATAGTAAAAATAATCTGGTCCTCAGCAGTTCTTAAAAGTAGGTAAATACAACCTCAGCTGAACAATAACACATGACATATTGCACTATGTCATCATTTATTTTACAAAAAGAAAGCCAAAATGGAGAAGTGGTATGTGAAAAACTAAGTACACCTTATGATTTCATAGCTTGTAGAACCATCTTTAGCAGCAATAACTTGAAGTAATCGTTTTCTGTATGACTTTATGAATCTTCTGTCACATCGTTGTGGAGGAATTTTGGCCCATTCGTTGCAATATTGTTTCAGGTTTGTGGGCATTTGTTTATGCCCAGCTCTCTTGAGGTCCTGCATTTCAGTCAGGTTGGGTCTGAACTTTGGGCCATTACAATGCCTTGATTCTTTTCTTTTTCAGTCATTCTGTTGTAAATTTGCTGATGTGCTTGGGATCATTGTCCTGTTGCATGGCCCAGTATCAGTCAAGTTTTAGCTGTCGGATAAATGACCTCACATTTGACTTTAGAATATTTTGCAATACAAAATTGTTCATGGTTGAGTCAATGTCTGCAAGGTTCTCAGGTGATGTAATTGCAAAATAAGCGTAAATCATCACCCTTCCACCACACTTGGCAGTTGGTATGAGTTGTTTGTGCTGATATATTGTTGGGTTTCGCCAAACTTAGCACTGTGCATTATGACCAAACATCTCCATTTTGATTTCATCTATCAAAAAAAAAATGTTCCAGAATTTTGTGATTGGTTCAGATGCAACTTTGCAAACCTAAGCCATGCCGCTATGTTGGTTTTTTTTTTTTTAAGAGAAGAGGCTTTCTCCTGCTAACCCTTCCAAACAAGACACACTTGTTCAGCTTTTTTTCTAATTGTACTGTCATGAACTTCAACATTTAACATGCTGAGATTAACACTTGGATTTTATTTTTTTGCAGTTTTCTGAGCATTACATGATCTGACCTTGGGGAAAATTTCTTGAGACGTCTACTCCTGAGAAGATTGGCAACTGCCTTGAATGTTTTCCACTTATGATGTTCCTCACTGTAGAATGATGGACTTTAAATTGTTTGGAAATGGCTTTATAACCCTTCCCAGATTGTTGGGCAGCAACAATTGCTTCTCTAAGATCATTGCTAATGTCTGTACTCTTTGGCATTGTGTTAACACACATACCTCAGTGCTGGAGACCAGCAAACTCCTAAAACTTTGGCTTTTATAGAGTTAGTCGTACTTACTGATCAATTGATCAAGGGCTCTTGATTAGAAGACTTGGCTACTACCTAGCCTCTTCATACCTATGGAAGAAGTACCAATGTACTTAGTTTTCCACAAGGCTTCTTCATTTTGGCTTCCTTTTTGTAAAATAAAATACATGGTGTCATGCATTGTTGTTCATCTGAGATTGAATACCTACTTATAAAAACTGCTAAGGACCAGATGATTTTTACTATGTCCTAATACATAAATCTGTAGAGATTCTCAGTCATCCAGGTCAGGCTTGTCCAAAAGGTGCTTTTTCAGGAGGCAACTGGATTCTCTTGTTTTTTTCTTTTGAAGACATTTCGCTTCTCACAGGACTATGTCGTATGGAATCTATTTCCTGACATCATCTACCCTGAAAGACTGACAATAACTGCTAATAGCCAAACCATCAATGACATGGAAAGGGGCAACTGCCTACATTTAGGCTTGTATCCCGTAATATTTTTATAGTTGAAAATGAGAAATAGCATTTGTAATTAATGTCAAAAAACTCAGTACTGTGAAAATTGTTACTATTTTATAGAATTTAACAGAATTTTGTAGAATTTAACAAAATCACAGAAAGCAACTAATGACATTGAATGTGTGACATTGAATTGCAATAGTAATTTTTCTACATTACTTGTAATCATTAAAACAGCAATAAGAATAGAAAATAAAATTCAGGCACATATTGCTGTGGTATTCTGATTAGCTGCTTTAGAAAATATGTGTTTCTGGGTGTGTATTTGAGAGTGTGTGTTTGTATATTTGAGTGTGAGTGGGAGATTACCTTTGTGGAGGAAGGGAAAGAATTCTTTAGCAGCCAATACACTTACAGGTTTTCTTTTTGTTATATTTTATTTTTACAAGTGATAGCGTGTTTGTTTCTATAAAAATGATGCTTGATTCAGGTTGTAAATAAACCCTCTGCAAATAAACAACCACAGAAATTCAGCTTATTGTCAATGACATGTATAAGACACATTGAAATATTTTTAATTAGCTAAATGAGAATTACTGTATATATTTATTTTGGAAAAAAATCCTGCAGCATATATATTCACTGTATGAGAAAAAGTTATTTCCTGTTTATTTCCTTTATCAAGTACTTGGAGCTGAATGGTGAAAAACATAATCAATGGAAAATCATAAAGAAAAAACTGCATTCATTCAGTTTGTGTTGCATTTACAGTAAGTTTCTCTGACCTGAAAAATAAAATAAAAAACAGTTTAACAGAGCATTTAAAAATGTACCAACCAAATGAATAATAAAAAATACTATCAATTTGAAATAGAATGTGCTTTGTAATTTCTAATATATTGGCTGATTTTAATCAAAAGAGATTCTAGCTCATGCTGTTTTTCCCACTGCTTTGACACAATGGACTTCTCCACATAATAGTCATTAGAGCAATAACACTCCATTGAACAGATTGCACAATTCTGATTACTGTATTTTTCGGAGTATAAGATGTACCTTTTTCCCTCAAAAAAGAGGGTGAAAATCTGGGTGTGTCTTATTCACTGAATGCAACATTTTTGGCCTCCCGAAACCCTGCCCCCCTTTGGCATCCATAGCCTTTAGGAGGCTTATAGAGTGCTCCTGGGAGCTGGGGAGGGCAAAAATGAGCAAAAAAAATGGGCCTTTTATTGCTCGTTTTTGCCCCCCACCCCCGCCTCCAGGAGCACTCTATAAGCCTCCTAAAGGCTATGGATGCCACTTCTTTGACAAAATAACGGGGCTATTTTCATGAAAAATGGGCTGTTTTCAGGAGGTCTGCAGAGTGCAAAAACTTTTTTTAATTTGCCTCTTCAAAATCTTGGTGCATCTTATACTCTGGTGTGTCTTATACTCCAAAAAATACGGTATGTCAAATTGAATGTTTGAATTTATGTCAAATTTTGCTTATGTCAAATTATGTACAGAACTGTGCAAATGTCTTAGGCTCTCTTTAGATTTGTTGTTGCAGCAATGGTATAATGACCATATATAATTATGTCTCTGTCTCCTTATTAGAATATAACCAGAAATTACAGGTATTTTGTGTGCAGAATCCAAAACAGGAAAAAGCAGAAAAAAGAGCTTCCATAGGCCAAAGTGACAAGTATATAGTGTGACCTTCCTTTATAGCTGAGCAAAGCAGACACCTGGCCCCCATAAACCTAAATGGAATGGAATCCTAATTTGACAGAGATAAAATCATACTGTTGCATCAGCAAGGCTACTCTCAAGGGGAAAAAACAAACTGGATATTCAAGATGTGGTATTCAAGACCCAAAAAATAATTATGGTCATTAAAATCTTGCTAGAACAACAAAGCAGGTGGTGGCTAAGACTTTTGCACAGTACTATCTATAAAATGTATGTTACATGACTGTATAATATTTTGGCAGTGATATCTATTTTTATCATTGGGCATATCATTTCACAATGAATTAGGTTCACTCACAAATTCACTACTTTTTAATCATAATAAGTAGCAGAAATTATATGTCCAGAAATACAGGAGCCAGGGATTCAGACATTAGTACTTCAAATACAAATTAAGTCACAAGATAAGCTGGAAGCATTTTATATTGGTAGCCAGTGAACAACCAAAGATGGGAAGGTGGCTAAAGGCTGGACCATTAGACGTTTTATGATAAGAGTTGCCCTAGGCCCCAAAGGTTTGTGTTTGTGGATGGTTTCTGTTAGTTTTCTCCTTGCCCAAAGTTATCTTTTGTGGTTGAGACAAGCTACAATTATTCCACAAGTTAGAATCTTTGCATATTATCTTATACAATTTTCTGATGTGCTTTGTTAGCAGTAGCCACATTTAGCAGTATCTTTTTTGGCATGGACCTGAGGAGTGAAAAGCTAAAAAGTATTAATCCCCTTTTGGGTTGTTAAAATTTTTGCATACATTTGCTATTAATTGCTATTAAATAATTATTTCTAAGAGAAAAAATAACATCAAAATTAAAAACATTTGTAGCAGATAACATTCCATAATGGTGTAGGGTTTCCTGCCTAAGCAGGGGGTTGGACTAGAAGACCTCTGAGATCCCTTCCAACTCAGTTATTCTATTATTGTGTTCTGTTCATTGGCAAAGATATGCAAACTTCATAAAAATCTAAAAATGGATGAATACTTTTTCATAGAACTGTACATTGCTAGCAATGTGAGTGAGGGCTGGTGGAGTAAAGGCACTTTAGTATAATTTTGATTATTCTATGTGTGCTTATGTGGAGCTGAATGCTAAGATGCTCCCCTAGTATCTTAGTATGAGCACTGTGTATATATACTTAGTTTCTTTAAATATACTATATAATTCCATACAAAATGAATAGTTTGGTGACTATTGCATTTCAAAATACTTTATTAGAGGATCTACACATGTTCTGCAGAGTTATCCATGGCAGTTTTTAATAAAAAGTTAATTGAAAAGCAAATGTCTTACGCCAACATTCTATATCTTCCCAAGATGCATGCTGTTACATGGTAAAACGTGGCTTTTTTCATTCATTTTGCATATTTCCAGAATTTCTCGTGCTCTAAATATTACATTGAAAAATAAAATTAGTTGACAAAAGAGTTTTATTAGAATTATCTTATTTCTTTATTAATCCAATTTTATAAAAGCAACTCTGAGCAGTGCACACCAATCTTCTTCTCAAACACCCCAATGTTTTACATTGCAATAACATTTCCAAAAGACTTTTGCAGCAGTTTTTAACAAAAGAATGCAAATGTTACTCATAACCCCATTCAAACAATAACTCAGCAAAGGAGTTCAAAGTAGGTCTGGGAACATGGGAGTGAAAGAGCAAGATTTTCTGGAATTTCCAGGCTTTTGCTACCTCAAAAGTAACTTGGGCAACAGTTTTGTTTTATTAAAATCCCAGAAAGGAATCAGGAGAATTTTCTTTTGTCAGCTTCAGGTATGCAACCAAGCAACCCAATGCAAGTCCCTTTCAAGGGAATGAAGGGCTTTGGCACCCACAGGATCATTCATATACCATTCCGACCAGAGGTAGTACTCAGCCAGTTCTCTCCAGTTTGGGCGAACCGATAGTGACAGTTGCAGGAGGCTCTGCTCACCCGCCCCGACGTAATGAGTGAGCACTGCACATGCATGTGCTCACATTTGCAAACCAGTAGGGAAGGTAAATTAATCCCACCTCTGATTCTGACCTATAATTATTGCAACCTGCCTAGCAGCCCACCATCAATGTAAATATCCCCAGCAGTAAATTTATGTCACAACATTTTAATCAAACATATCTGGGTCATTTGAAATGGATATCACACACCTTCCCATTTTATCCTATCCTTCCATGGACAATCATCCAAAGGGATTGTATTTATCCCTGGACTTTTAATTTTTAGTTGAGTTATTATCATTATTGCTTATATAAAGGACAAGAAAATTTAAATCAAATAATAAAATACCAATACCAAATCAAGACTAACCACATTGTTATATGGCTAGAAAATTACAGCAGAGAAATTTAACTTACTTCTTGTTTTTCACGATTCTGATCCGAATTTTGTAAAGATGGTATTTTGGATATTTCAGGTTTCTTAGACTCCCTTTTCAGCACTCTTACCTGTTTAACTTTTACAAGAAAAAATAACTATTTCTAAAACTGCACATTTTCTTTTCTTTTTTTATCTTTCCTTTTTTTTAGAACTATGGGTTTAGATCCATTTGTTGTTTTAGAAATGGCTAGTACATACTATATAAAAGTAAAAAGTTGTAATAACATTATCTTATTCTATTGTGCTAAAAAGAGTCGGAAGCCAATGTTTTTTTTTTCTTTTTCCCTCTTAACACTACCCTTCTTTTTCCCTCTTCCTTCCTCATTTTCCCAATATTTCACCTTTTTTTGTATATCTTCATAATATTATGTCTGTCTGGTTTGGCTCTGTGACCAAACAAGACAGACAGACACAGACTTCAATGGATAATTAGAACTGCAGAAAAAACAATTGCTACCAACCTGGCTTCCATTGAGGACCTATATACTGCACAAGTCAAAAAGAGGGCTGTGAAAGTATCTACAGACCCCTCACATCCTGGAATTGTTTCAACTTCTAGCCTCAAAATGATGCTATAGGGCACTGCATACCAGAACAACTAGACAGAAAAACAGTTTTTCCCCGAATGCCTTCACTCTGCTAAACAACTAATTCCCATAACACTGTCAAACTATTTATTAAGACTATATTACTATTTATTCTTCTCATCCTTCCTATTACCTATCTCCTCCCACTTATGAATATAACCTTGTTGCTTGTATCTTTACTATTTATATTGTTTTATTTGTTTCCTAGTATGATTTGATTGCTTATTTAGTAACCTATGACTATCACTAAGTGTTGTATCTTATGATTCTTGATGAATGTATTTTTTCGTTTTATGTACACTGAGAGTATATGTACCAAAGACAAATTCCTTGTGTGTCTAATCACACTTGGCCAATAAAGAATTCTATTCTATACCCATGGCACATTTTCTGTTTTGAAGAAATATTCCAAAAACTACAACTCAATAGCTAACAAAACCATTGAAGATTGCAAAAGGAAACCACTGCAAAAGGAAAAAGTATTTGTTTATCAAAGCGTTCATATTTTAATTCAGCTTTCAATATATATATATCTGGGGACCTCAGCCTATATGATGAAAAATAAATGAAAGGACCCACTTGCAGGAGCATAATACCTGTCAGAAAAGCAACATTAATCACTGCCTCTGGTCCAAATTTGAAACTCTTAGCATTTAAAAAATGTTTAGGCTGCTTAGCATTTAAAAAATGGCCCAAGGAAGTTTTTTAAAAAGCAACTGAAAACAGAAATCATAGATAATAAACCACTATTATAAACCACTATTAATAAACCAATATTTATTAGTGAAATGAACTCTGGGGAATGTCATTTGAGACTATGAATACATACTTTTTACTTTCATGCCACTAGTCTCTTCAGAATAGGTCTGAAGTTGAATGCAGCAACAGATATCATATCCTTATGTAATGACCATGTGTGACATTACATACTTATACACACACATAAATACTGTTTTCTATTTATTTGGGTGCTTGTTTGGTTATCTACTGCTTATAGACATATATGGCCTCAATGAACGCAGAAGTATGATTTGCCTTCTATTGCCAGATTCCGTTTCAAATATGCTCTAATGGGGCAGTGGCATGGCTAGCAAAATGTCAGTGTATATTTGCTATCTTGCATTGCATTATACAAAAGATAGTTCACCAATAAAAAAGTAATACTTCTCTTCCCATACCACTTGTATTGCAAGCCTTTTTAGAAAATGAGGGGGTTCCAAAGCACTTTCTCAGTTGGTTATGGAATTTCTCCAGTTCAAAGAAAATAAACTAATACACATTCTTGGTCATCTTGTGGCCAAATTATTCAGGACTTTACCTTTTAGTATTTTATTTATATTTAAAATATTATAATGGAACTACATTTTTACTGGAGAAAGCAGCATAGGATAGAGGGGCTGTTTAATTTGATCTTTTAAAAAATCAAACAAAAATAAGTGCAAACGGTAGCATTTGCACAATACATGTAGTCCTGTATACAACCAAACCCCAAATTTCTATGGCTAAACAAGGCAATTGTTATGTTTTGCCCCATTTTACAACCTTTTTTGCAACAGTTGTTAAATGAATCCCTGCAGTTATTACGTTAATAACATGCTTGTTAATAGCAATAGCAATAGCAGTTAGACTTATATACCGCTTCATAGGGCTTCCAGCCCTCTCTAAGCGGTTTACAGAGTCAGCATATTGCCCCCAACAACAATCCAGGTCCTCATTTTACCCACCTCGGAAGGATGGAAGGCTGAGTCAACCCTGAGCCGGTGAGATTTGAACAGCCGAATTGCAGAACTGCAGTCAGCTGAAGTAGCCTGCAGTGCTGCATTTAACCACTGCGCCACCTCGGCTCTCTAAGTAAATCTGGCTTCCTCATTGACTGCTTGTCAGATCACAAAAGATGATCACATGACCTTGGGACACTGCAACCATCATAAATATGAGCCAGTTGCCAAACGTTTGAATTTTGATCACATGTCCATGGGGATGCTGTAGTAGTCGTTAAGTGTGAAAAACAATCGTAAGTTGCTTTTTCAAGTATTGTTGTAAATTCAAATGGTCACTAAACAAATGATTGTAAGTCGAGGACCACAAGTAATGTTTCTAATGGGGAAATATGAAGGCTAAATATAAACACTAAAGCTCCATTTGAATTGTGGGCAAATATGCTTGCTGGCTGTGACTTAAAGTCAGCCATACGTAACTGTACTCCAGTAATAGCTGGATTTTTTCCCATTTCCAATAATTTTTGGATTTAGTTTGTATTCAAGCATCCCTTTACAAAGAAAAGATGCTACTCCAGTTGTGTACTAAACAAAAAGACTGTTTACTGTCAATGAATTTTTGGGGAACTATTTCTTTAAATCTGATGTAATGCTACTTCATATTTAAAGTCCATAATTACAGATACACATTTCAGGTGTAAGGCCCATAATTATATACACAAAGATATTCACAAAGACCTGTAGAATATAACAAACATACTTTCCATTGCTTTCAATTCTTTCTGTTGCCCTGTTGTATTTAGTTCTGGCAAGTGAATTTCTCTTTTCTCACATCTTGAAATGTTGCGTTTCTTCCTGTTTATGTTCACCATTTGATCAATTTGAGCAGCTCTTTCATACAGGGATACTTTCTCCATTTGGTTCTAAACATGGAATAATTATGCATCCAAGGAAACATCTATACCATGATTATAATATAATTTATATCAAATCAGCAACACAACACTTCAGGGAACAATTGTACATACAACACCACCAGATGCCGTGCACAAACCTCATTTTAAGAAAATAAAAAAGAATTTTAAAAAATTAACTCATCAGATATATAAGAAATTGACCCTAGTCATGCAAGATAACTATTCTTGGAAGACATCTTTGAGAATTCATTAAGATTTAATTTTTTAAATTATTTTTATTCATTTCTGCCTTTCCTGTAACATACTAAAAATCTTTCCTTTATTTAGAGAAAGCTTATATCAATAGGAAGTAGAAGTTCTTTAAAAAATATTGGGCAAACTAAATCAATGTATTTGGTGCTTTAGTAACTGACAGCATTCAGCATTATGTCTCTGAAAAATCCAACAATACAGTACTTGCTTGGTTTACATTTTCTACTAAGATTTGTTTATTTTACCTGCTAAAAAATAAGAAGCAGCAACTTCCTTTGAAAAAAAATGGGAAAGCCAAGGTAATTTTTGAAATGTGTTTCCAAGCATATTTCTCTAAAATAATTATTTAACTGGCACACCAAAGGCTATGAATCAGAATTCAATAGTCACTCTTTAAAAATTTTGCTACTTTCAGCTATCACATTCAAATAGGCCTTTTCTGTAACCAAAACCACCAAAAAAAGCCAAAGAGATAGTCAGTGACAGTTATTTATTTTCCAATTCAGATCATAGGAACAAGCTATGGTCCAGAGGCCAGGAAAATGTAGACATCAACCTGTCCATTTAACATTAAGTTGTTTACTCATTTTTAGAAGCCTGAAAAAATGCAAACATTTTACAATGGAATATAATTGAATTGGAATAAACTCCAGGCTATACTAGAACAACAGAACCTATTGGATGTTTTAACACTGGGGATGAACCAGTGGTGCTATTTAGTTGGTTCTATCAGGTTCAGGCAAACGGTAGCAGTGGCTGCGGGAGGCTCCGTCTACCCGCTCGGACATCATCATGTCTGATTTTTGACACTCTGTGCATGCGCAGAAGGTACTGCGCATGCATAGAGGTGCACACACACATTTGCAAACCAGTAGCAAAAGTAAGTTGATTACATCCCTGGGATGAACAAAGATGGACTTCATTTAGCAACCTCAACTGAAACCAATAACTCAGATGTTAAGCAAAGCAGTCCCTAGGTGAAAAATCATGTGACCTCAACAGTGCTCATCATTTGATTTCAGCTTTCTTTTAGTGGCAGAAAATATGACTCAAAACAGCTAGGTGAATCCAAACAATGAGGAAAATTTCCAGAATTCAATTTACAAGGAAGCTGGGTAAAAGGAAAAATCTTATGGCCCATTTTTCCTTCTTCCCTCCCCACACTTGGATAATTAGCAAGAAAAGAACTAAGAACTATTTGCATTAATTGGATAGGAATGGATTACAAGAGAGTAGGTTAGCATACAATGGGGAATACACATCTAAAGGAAGGTGCTAGCACTTTTCCTATCAAGCTCATGGCTGCCAGCTTCCTAGAGGCAAAAGAATCTTCAATGTGAAATTAGTTAGGGTCTGGTTATTGTCCGGCAGCAGTGCAAGCCCATTGGACAGTTCCAATCAACTAATGAAAGTCACAGAGCTGAGTTTGTTAACTTGAGGTTAGCACCTTCTGGAGAGATACTGCATTGTGGAGAAAAGCATCTCAAGAAGAGATAGCTTGCTTAAATAATAATCTCTCCGCCCTGCTGGGGACAACAAAATAAAAACAAAAGAAACAAGTCAGGTGTAGACAATCCAATATTGTACTAGTTGACTATAATAGCAAATGTGACTGAGAAACAATGCGAAGGTCATATATGCAGACATTGGCTGCAAAGTTCCTTTTTTTATCACCATTGTAACTGCAAGTGGTCATAGTAAGAGGCAATTGCTAAATGTGATTACCTATACAGCAAATCAAAACACTACAAAAGTCAGCAAGTATAATATTGACAAATTTGCTTGAGTCTAGCTGAAATCAGAAGTGGCATTATTTCCTCACTGATTTAAAAGGGCATAGGAGGTATTTTTTAATGTATTCAAATATGAGACCATCAAATAGGAATACTGATTTTAAGATACATAAGCCTCCAAATAGGACGTATCCTGATTTGTTTTTTTTTAAATCCCACCTTTATTACCTTATAAAGGTAGTGAACATAACTAATACTCCTTCCTGCTCCTATTTTTCCCATGACAACAGCCCTGTGAGGTAAGTTCAGCTAAGAGAGAGTGACTGGCCTAAAGTCACTCAGCTGGTTTTTCATACCTAAGGTAGATGAACCTCCTTCCTGCTTTACCTGTAGCTGGGCTATAAACCATGTTTAAACAAAAAAAAATAGTTTGTCAAATCTAGTATAGCTTAAAATTAATTGGAAAATAATTTGATTTATAATTGTTTTAGTGCATGAACTATAGTATTTTACAAAATATTTTTTTTATCATTACTTGAGTCAGAACTCCATCTTCTTGACGACTGTTTGAACCTATTTGTCCTACTGATGGCCAAGGACTTCGCCGTTTCTTTGCTTTTTCTGGAAGTCTGATAAAGAAAGAATACATTTATTCTTGGACAATAATTGAGCACTTGAGAGTGTAATGTTTTCCTCCAAAATGAAATTAAAAAACATGTTTCATATATCATTTTAAAACATTTATCCTGAAAAGATGATTTTTAAATAAGGAGTCAAAAACATATTTAAATCTATGAATTAAAAAAATCCTACTCTTTAAAGCTTTGAATGAGGCCTGAGGGTTGACTGAGATGTTTTCCTTCTATTAATAGAAATTGTTGGTTGGTGGGAATGGAAGTTACTCTTATTCCCAGGATCTAATTTTGTGATGTTTATGAATGCAATATTATAATTACATGTTGTATAGTATAGTATTAATCCAAGTTATGGAGAGGAAATAAAACATTGCTTCAGGTTGGTTGTGATTGAGGAAGCCTATAAACCCTATAAAATGAATAAAAATTAATACCCTTTCCTATCCTCCATCCAACTCTCCCCTATACATGGCCAGCATTCAGTTTTCCAATCGATACCTTGAATTAGGACACAGGAAATGTGAACTGAAATTCGCAGTAAGATTTCCACAGTTTGGATGTATCCGTGGCATTGTTGTACAGGGTGTCTGTGGAGCTTCATCCTTCATCCCACCAGCATCAATGCCAACTGTTATCAAGCTGGTACCATCACCAATTGTGGGTTTGTTCTCATAAGGTAAGTTTAGAGCATTCTGAGACAAAGTCACCCACTGTGAAACAGCATCTTCTTGTTCATTTCTTTTAAGCTCTGAAATTTCAGATTTTCCCCCTTTCACTTTAATACCTTTGATCTTCATCTCCTTTGACTTTCTGTCTTTTTCCATTTCCTAAAACAGGTAATACATTCAAACTTTGTGCAAATACATCTACTCATACTATACAATGTGAAACATGTTTATGAAATTCATTGAAAAATGAAACTGTTCAAATCATTTCGGAACATGAATTTAAAAGTAGTTATTTTGGTAGATAACAACATAAGGAAGGCCCTGCTTTATTTACTCATAGTTTCAATAGATAAACCTGTGTAAATTTTACATAATCTTCTAATCCAGAATACTAACTCAACAACTATGGAACACTAACTTTGATAGATGAAATGTCATCTTGCCAGTAGAATCCATGAACCTGATTCTCTGGATAATATGCTGGGAGTATTAACTGTGGAATTCTCTTACTAAAATAATTGAGAATATTTTCTTTACAGGGATACTGCATTAAACAATCTTTTAACACTTTAAAGCTAATACATTTGTTACATCAAAATACTGTCGCACAAATCCATTTCATCAGGTGATTGTAACAAACTTATATGTTTTTGGGAGTTGCAAAACTCTTTGTTGGTTTTGCTGCAAAAAACATGCCAGCTATTCCTCTGGAGCTCGCTACACCGAAAACAATATTGGAAATATTTCTTCAGTTATAAAGGCATTTTATTTTACAATTAATGTAATTGAAAAAAAAGCAGTTTAGAGCTCTCAGTTCAGTAATATTAGAAAAACTAGACCTGAGATTTTCTTATTAACGTTAAATTGTTTGCCTTACAGCCTAATTAAGCAGCCTATTATAAAACCAATTCTAGTGTAAATCAATTATCTAGAATGAACCTAATGCCAATAATTTGGTATCACATTCTATCACATTGTATTTTTAGGATATCTTATTATTACCAATATAGACTTCCAATTTTATGTCTCCCAATTTCTAGCCTGATGCCATAGCCACTACACCAAATGTTTATTATCTATTTTAATACATGTTTTAACCAATGGCTTTGATATTTTATTTGTACACCACTCAGAGTCCCTCTGTGTGGGAGTTGGATGGTTTCTTAAATAAACGAGGGTGAAGATTCGTTCTCCGAGCTTGTGGGTTGGTTTCCAAATATTTCATTACGAAGCTAGGTAACATCTTCAGCAGAGTTTAGGGAATGTCAGTGTTGATATTCTTCTGTTTATAAGGGCTTCGTATGGTCAATAAGTCTTGTGATGGGTAAGTTGTGGGTGTGTCAAATGAGGAATCTTGTAATGGCTATTGTGATAAGTCAGGTGTGAGTTATCAGTGAGAGTCTTGTGATGGGTCTTAAATTCACAATTCTTTAATCAAAATTCTTAATTAAGCCTTGTTTAACTTGATATTCATGAGCTTTTTTGAGCAAAAATTCCCACAATTTTGGGAGTTGTAATTGCCAATAGACCTGACTTGTTGAGATAAGACTAAATCACTGTATTAAGAGAAGAATAAATTAATTTGTATGGAAATTAATTTAATATAACTATAAAATATGATTAAATAAACCATACATAAAGCAATATAATGGTACAGTATATCTGTAGATATTTAACAGATAATTTGTATATGTTATATGTTGTGTCATAGATCAAACATTTTAAAAGAATAATCATAAATCATTCTTACCTTTACAGTTACAGGACCATTCTGAGACATGTTAATATGAACTATTCTCTTTTCATCTTTGATTTGTTCCATCTCTTTGTTATTGTCTCTGAATTTTGAAAGATAATTCAGCTTTGCTTCTTGTAGTAATTTGCTTTTCAATTCTGGTAGGAATCTGATATGAAAAACGACATTATTTAAATTACACTGACAATTTCAAATATAATCTTCTCCAGTTGCTTGATTCCCTACAACAATTTGGTTCTTCCTACTTTCCCAACCACCTACTTCTTTCTAGAGACGAAACTATTGTATATGCAATAAAGTAAGCATAATTCATAGAGAAATTAATGCAATAGACAGTTCACATAAATTTCAGTATCCAGCTTCAGTTACTGCCATATATCTACACTCTATACAAAGCAAATATACTGTACAAAGCATACAAATGACAACACATGTTCTCTATATCATAGATTTGATCTCGCTGGAAAAGACTTAAAGGATTTGCTGGTGTGCTCTCTTTCCATGTTAAATATTTACTTCTCAGTACAAAATATATGTTCTCTTTCCAATTCTCTTTCAATCTTGACAAATTATGCACTGTTTTATGTGTTGTGTTTAAAAATCAGGATTCTTTCTTGTCCCTTTAGCAAAACCATTTTGAAGTTTGAAAAACAGAACAAGTTCCTAGACAGATTTGCAACAAATTCATTATTCATTCAGTTTTTTCATCTAATACCTAAGATTATTATGTCATCCATGGATACATTCCAAACTATAAGGGTCTGCAAAATAAAAAAAAAGATTTTCACACTGGCTTGTGATTCAAGCTTTCCTTCTATACATTCCATTCATTCAAGCTAATTACTAAAATTGTATTTGAAACCATCACAATATATGCTTTTTGGGGTGACAAGCTAGACAAGGCTAGTAAACTTTCTAATATAGATACATAACCCATCTTTTGGACAAAGGCAGTAAAACCTTCTTCCATTGTTTATAGCCTTTCTATTGAAAAGATACTGCTTTTCTTTCATCCATATTGTGTTTAAATGGTAAGCCATTGGTTGAAACTGAGAACATCTTATTCATTGATCCCTTTTTCTTCTCAGAAAATGAATCAAGCTTCTAACAATATACTTTCTTAGAAAAAAACCAACCACCTGTCTCGTGATGGGACATTCTCTTGTATAGATTATGTTTTCATCCTTCCAAGATGTCTGTAAGACTCAGAGAGGTTTTTTTCAGCACTTGTGTTCACTTTTTTTCATTCTTGAGCCCAATTTGTTCAATAGCAGATATGCAAAAACACAGCTCTCCAAAACCAGTAACCTGGGCCCTGAGATCTGGGTTCAAAAAGTAAGGTTTTTCTTCCTTTTTCATAGGACTAATTCCTCCAATGGGCATTAATATCTTCCTTTTCCTCGTATTAGATTCTAAGTGCAAATCACTCTCTGTAGAAAAGGTTTCCCTGTCTGAGGATATAATTTTCAGATTTGAGCTCTGAACCCTGTCAATTAAGTACATCCCGGAAGCAAGAACATGAGATAAAACAAGAACAATAAGATAATTCTCTACCTCTTTTTCCCAGGCTAATTCCTAGAAACTTGGCTAATTAGGAAGTTTTGGGAGAAAAAAACTATTAAATACCCTCATGTTCACATTGTTCTGGAATTCCTCAGTTACCATCATTCACATTACTGCCTCTGGCCCACCTTTCAAATACCCTTTTGCCCCCCCAGATTTCTTTCAGCTGAAAAAGCCAGAATACCCAGGCAAAGCCACACCAGATAGAAATTTTTAAAAGTAGTAAACACCTAGAAATCTGGAGAGTACTAGTTAGGGAGGGATGTTCTGATCTACAGAGTACTGGGACATTGAATTACAGCAATCCCACAGTAATTGCATTTCAAATTGCTCTGTTTTGTATCTAGAACATGTGAAGAAAATAAGGTTTCCAAGAAATCAGATATTACGCATGAGAAAAATATAGCGTCTCAGCAACACAAGCAGTATTGTGGTGGAGATTTGACCCTCTCCAATCAATAAATTAACAGCAATTTTACATCTGTCATACAAAAAAAGCCAACCATCTCAAAAAGCTCTTTGATTAAATGCTGAATGTTATATCCAAATAGCTTACTTTTCAACAAAACCATCTCTGGTGAAATATTCATGCTGTAGCAAATCAGCAGATGATATCCTGTCTGCAGGATCCATTTGTAAACAAGCCTAGTAAATAAAAATTATTATGTTAGAAATAATATACTACAGAAGAATGTTGTGTAATAAAGTTTGTATTATATTTTTTCTATTGTTTAAAAATGTAAATGTAATTGTCCTTTAGTTTCAATAATGAGTATCTCTTTATTGCCAGAAAAATCTTGCTCAATTTTTCTCTACAAAAATTCATATATTAGTACACTGATATGAATAAGTCTCAATTCTTTTAAGACAAATTCTCTCTTGCTTGAAACAGAAAACAGCTATCCTTCTTGTGATCTTTGAAAGGATTTCTAAGAGCATTTTAGGAACACAGGCCTATTTTATAGCATAAAAAATGCAAATTGCTGATAATTTATTGTCTAGAATCCTGCCATCTTACCTAAAGGAAATAAACTTTTCATCTATGAAACAGTTCAGCATATTTTTTTAACAACTGAATTATTTTTTAAAAATCCTAAAATTACAAAAGTAAAGAAAGGACAGCAGATGTTAACAAGAATAGAACCATCTCAGTACCTCACAAGGCCCCTAGAGCCCCAGACCTGATACCAGGTTTTAAGGACTTCCTGAAAATCAACAGGGATGGAATCAGCCTCATGTCAGAGTCCATAATGTAGGCGCCATGGCAGAGAAGGCTCACCACCTGAGACCTGTCAAGTATAGTTCCCTAACATACAAGACCTATACAGATAGTCTTCGACATACGACCACAATTGAACCCAAACTTCCTGTTGTTAAGTAAGACATTTGTTAGGTGGGTTTTGCCGCATTATATCACTTTTCATGCCTCTGTTGTTAAGTGAATCACTACAGTTAACAACCCAGTTGTTAAGTGAATCTGGCTTCCCCATTGACTTTGCTTGTCAGAAGGTCATAAAAGGGGATCACATGACCTTGGGGGACAGCAATCAACATAAATATGAACTAAGCATCCAAATTTTGCTCACATGATCATTGGGATGCTGCAAACATCCTAAGTGTGAACAATGGTCATAAGTAACTTTGAACGGTCACTAAATGAACTGCTGTAAGTAGAGGACCCCCTGTATAGCATGCCTCTCTTGGAGGATCTGATTGAATTATCAGATATAATTGAAGAGAGGCTGTCCCTCAAATAACCAGGCTGAAAGATTTTAAAAGTAGAAAACAGCACCTTGAATTGGATCCGGAAGCAGACTGGTAATCAATGCAGCTCAGGGAAATGATGTTCTAAAGGCACACATAACTACCCTGCTTCGCCATTTTGCACCAACTAAAGCTTTCAGATACTCTTCAAGGAGAACCCCGTGTAGAATGCATTAGATAAGTCCAGTCAGGAGATGACCAAAGCATACGTGACAACAAGCAGAGCCCCTGATCTAGGAATAGGTGTAAAACAAAGATGTGCAATGGTCCTTCTAGCCATGACTTCCATCTATTCTTTGAGCAGGAATCATGAGTCCAGGAGGACCTCCAAGTTGTACAGAAGTCTGTTTGGGGCAGTGCGTCAAAGATGGTATAGCTTTACAGCCAACAGGCCCCAAAACCCAGTCACTCAGTCTTGTAAAGATTCAGCTACTTTTGTTCCCCATCCAGATATTCACAGCCTCTAGATACCAAGATAAGATGTCTATGGTATTGCTTAATTCACCAGAGGCAAAGATATATCATCAGTGTATTGATGATACCCACCCAATGGCAATGAATGAGCTCTCCCAGCGGCTTCATGTAGATGTTGAATAGGAGAAGAGAGAGCACCAATCCCTGTGTCACCCCATATAGTAGCTTCCAAGGGCAAGATCCCCCTCCCCTCATCACCACTAACAGGAATTAATTCTGGAGAAAGGAGATGAACCAGTACAACACAGTGTCACCTGCCCTCAATCCTCTGAGCTGATCTATCAGGATACCATGGTATATCAAAGGGTTGAGTAGGGCAAGGATGGATGTTCTCATAAAAGCCTCAGCTAACATTCTTAATTTTCAAACAATTCTTAACTTTTTTCTGAAGAAATGCTGTTTTTCTCCTTCTTAGCGCATTAGCTGATTCAAAAAGTGAATCAAATTTTCTGATAGCGCCAGGGATAAATTCAAACATCAAAAAGAATGATAACCTCTCATCTGGGCTATTGATGATAACTTAGCAATTCTGCCTTTCTCAGCTAGAGGCCCTAGATGTGGATGTCACCATCCATATCCAGGGTAACGCTATCCAAGGATTATGAATGTAGTCCAAAACACCCAAAGAGTGCAATGCTGGGGGAAGCCTACCTAATTTTTATTCCAGAGCATTATTTATTGCAAACCTAGAAACAGTAAGAAATGTGCAAGAAGGAATCTAAAACAAAGGGGCAAACTGGATGTTATGCTGAATTTATAATTAGGAAACACATTTGCAATTTGTTTATACGCACAGCCAGTTTTAATTAGGAGGACTACAGCACTTGATCTTTCTTTTCCCAACTACATTCCCAATTATAATTGGCCATTTATGCCCTTAGTCGCTCTGAATGATTTCCATCACCACCACAAAATTGGGGGGGGGGGCCCGCGTCTCCTATGTTAAGGCAGACTGTGAAAAAACTAGTCTCATTCTCATTCCTAATAGCACTTTCCCCCCACTCAAGGCACTAGTTCTGCCACTGTGAACCTGATATCACTGGATTTTCTAAAATGCTGAGACCAGCATGGTTCCCTTCATTCCCAGAAAAAGAAAATCTATTCATATTATCAGGTCCTGTCTTTGAATAGGCAGAACTAGCCAGTCAAGATGAAAATGAAGAAAATGCATAACTTCCACAACCTGCGGCTCATTCAATATCTTGAATTGAACTCCTATAATCCCCAGTTAGCAAAGAAAGCTCTTCTGCCCTTTTAAAAATAAATAAGGGTATTATTCCTGAAGAGTACAGCCCTTGTTTGCCAGGAGTGTTAAAGCTTATATTCTATTAGATGTCACATAATCCTCTGGTTACAAAGTTGCTGATCTTAATAAATTAATGTAAACATATTTAAATTTAACAGCAGTGAACATTTGCAAGAGCTGCCTCACAATCATTTTTCCAAAAGCTGTTTGCAAACAGAATTGATCCTCAATAAGAGCTAATAGCTAGTTGTCTCCCACCCGCCTCTGAGTGTGTGTGTAATAATTCACTAGGAAAAAAATGAACTTAAGAACTTTAGTAAATCTGGGGAAGGAAAAGTTCTTTAGTTTTGAATTTGGCCAAGACAAAGATGTTGCAGAAAAGTCTTCTGCAACCTAGCCAGGCTAATTGTATTCCAGCATATTGGAAGGGTGTCAGGCTGGGGATACTGGCTGAAAACTAGAAACTGTTGGATTGGAAGCAGCCCAAGAGCCTTCAGATGTATGCAGAATTGCTTTGCTGTGTTTATATGGTCCTATTGGTGCAAAGGGGCTTTGCTGGAGGTGGGGTGAGGGTGGCTTTTCGCCATCAAAAAGGTCAGGCATTTCATAAAGTGAGCAATAGGAAAATACTTAATTTGCCCTCTTGCTCTAGCTATATAATTTAAAAGAAAAACAGAGTTGATTGTAAGCTTCATACTCCCCCATCCAAAGTAAGTTAAGAACTGTAATATTATTCCTAGAATTTTTCTCTGCCAGAATCGTAGGGAGAATGTAAAAACATTTCTCAGAAGCAGTGTTATCAATCCAGAAATTGCTTTATACCGGTCAAGGAGCAAGCATTGCTTGAGATGACTAAATTGTTCAGAGTCCCTTAGAACTCTGTGGGTAGCTGACATGATGATACTATGGAATATGAAAGTTAACATAGAGACATCCCAGAATTACAATCTAGCACTTTCTGTATTATCGGTGAAATTTCATATGTACCAGCATTGCATAAAGTAGAAACTGAAGCAAATTTCCATGTTTGGCTAACACATTTTAAATTTGTCAATACCATCATTCTGCTGCTTGCAGCTTTGGTGACCTTTCACTGAATGAATGAATGATAACCCTTCATTTCACTGAAATGAAGTCTATCAGTGCTAAAGGAGTTATTGGCCTCATTACTTTATGCTGAATCAAATACTTCAGACTTTTGTTCAACAATAAATGATAGCTGTACAGTATTATTACAAATGTGCCTGCCACTGCTATTGCCATTAATGATGTAACTGACTCTTTGTTACTATGTGTACAATTCTTTAGATTTAAGATCTGATAAGCAGCCACTGTCTTAAACAATATTTGTAAAATGTAGATTTCAGAAATATAACAGAAAATTTTGAGAAAATCTATATTATGGATGAAAAATTATAAAGAGGCCATCAATCAGCCTTCAGGAAATATGTCATTATGTAATAGATTAAATCAGGTTTCCTCATTTCAATAGGGCCTTTCACAAAGAGTTCAGGCAGTTAAACCATAGCAACTCCCAATCTTATTTGGAATGAGGATACAACAGAATTAGTGACAAGACAACAAAAGCCAATACTATTACGTCTGTGATCTGAGTAATGGTTACCAAAACAGAGAGGAGACATGTGAAAGAAAGCTGATGTAACTTGTCAGATTAGTCACAGCTGCATTGTTACATTGCATAACCACTTAATATACCTGCCTGGGACTTGCATGGCCCAAATATAATAGCAGGTCTTTCCTCTTATTTTAAGCATAACCAATATAAAGTCAAAGAATCACTAAGTTGTAATATGGTTAAGACAAAAAACAAACTATGATAAGCAGAATTGACACAAATTTATTTATTTCTGTATTTCAAGATCAAGAGGATCTACCATATCTCCCTTTTTTTCCCTAGGGAGTGAAATGAAGGAAGCTTAGTGGTTTGCGGGGGGGGGGGGGGGGGGGGGGGGGGGGGGGAAAGGAAGGCAAATTTTAGGCCAGCACAATTTGCTGATAAGAGTAAATGGGTTCCACTTCAAACAATTTATTCAAGAAAGATATAGAAATAATATGCATACTGAAATTTCTATAAGCACAAGAAAATCAGCTTATAATATTTCAGGGAAACCTTTTAGCTACAATTTTGATTAAACAGAATTAAGATGTTACCCTTAAATTTTCAAATGACTGAAAATAGATTTGCAGATAGCCTCTACTTCTTTAACAAAGGTTTCTTTCCTCATATAAGCAAACAAGATGTGAGTTCAATTATCAGAAGTATCAGAAACATGCAAAAGCACCATTCACTGCTAAACTAATTACAAGACACAAAATAACCCCTCTATTCACCAAATACATCAGGATTCATCCACAACAAATGATCATCCATCATGAAATAGCTATTACTACAATGTATGTACAAACCTTCTCACATCACAAATAAATAAATAGATAAAAGGCTAACAATAATCCTCCAGAATCCTAAATTCCTGCCAAACTATCATGGATTTTTTTAAAAAAAACAATACTTTAGCTGTCTTAAAAATGTTAGACGTTGTTGTATAATTTCAAACTCCCTTTCCTCAGTGAAAAATAAAATTATTTATTTATCTCACAACAGTGACTCTAGGCAGTGTAGAAAGTTTAAAACCAATAATTATTTACAAATTTATTCTGTAATGTTAACTAAAATTTTTAGTAAGAAATAACTAATGATTCAAAGCTAGAAGTGTACAATTTCCAAAATGTTTGTATAAGTGGCCAAAAGGGTTAGTAGAGCATGACAGTTTTACAAAGAGAAAACTAATTAACAAGTTGATTTGGATCCTATTAAAAACTGCAATAAAACCCAAGCTACAAAACAAAAAAGCTATGAAATGGATAGAAAATTGTACAAGTGTCTTTTAATTATTAATATAGATTTGTTAGGAAACATTTTTAAGTTAATTATCTTCCTTGAAAAACAATTGTTTTGAATTTTTATGTATTTTAATCACATTATACTTTTAAAGATGCTGAAACTGTGATCACCAATTCATGCCATAATTACACGTATACTAAAGGGTATACGTGTAATTAGTAATAGCATTTTTTAAAGAAAAAGTATGTCTAATTTTGAAGCAGTAGCTTCCAAAATTGTATCTATTGGTTAATAAAAGTTAATAATATTTGAGACTTGTTTTCTGTTTTTGGTAAGATCTTTAAAACCCAAGAAGAAATAGGTAGGCAGGGGGAAAGGTTTTGAACATTAAGTATTTATTAGTATTATAAGTGGCCAGATCATATTGAGCTGCCAATGAAGATACTTTGAAGATAACTTAAATTTTTTCTTTTAATTTTGTTTATTATTATTTTTAACTTGAGAGAAGATGATAGAGAGACTATGTTTCCACTTAGTAAATTCATTTTGATTAATTAGTATCTTCTTGTTTTCAATATTCCTCCTTACTAAAAACATCTCCTATGTTAACATATGCATTACTAGATGTGTATGTTTTCTAAGTAAAGATGAAAATGATCAAAGGATATTTTATCTTCTGTTAGTACAATATCTTGTTTGAACCAAAGTAATGCCAGTTGTGTGCTCTTCATCTAATATTTAATAATGGTTACTGGTTTCCATAATATTGTGCCAACTTATAATCCACTCATAAGATTTAATAAATGGCTAATAGTTTCCATAATATTATGCCTTAAACAGTAGAACTATGTAGCATGTTCAATTCCATTCAATGTACACTTTGGAGTATGAAGGAACATAAATATAGCATCTGTCTGCCACTCCTTAAGGTAGTCGTGGTTTTCCCCAGGATCATAGATTTGGAATCAGATTCAAAGCACTACACTACCCAAATAAACTTACAATAAACTCGCCATCTTTTCCCCAAATGCTCTACCCTATGCTTTGCAACTAAGAAAGCACCAATGAAGCTCTACTTACACATAAAACCTGAATCTGCTTACTGCAAACACAGACAATCTTCACCCTCAACTACAGTAGTAAACATTTATTTAAAAAGTCTATTTAATATTTATTAGGATGTGTGACAAATATATCTAAAATATATTTACTCCTGCATATTAAATTGTCAAGTCAATAGGAATTTCATCCAAAAATATTTGATTCTTCCAAGGCTCATATGAATGTGTCCATGTAGTTATTATGAGTCGAGACATGATCTGAAGGTACTTTTTTAAAAATGGTACTTGCTGTAGTAAATCACATCTGTTTATTTAAAAGCATATATTTTTCTCTCTCATCCATACATATAGATGCATAGGCATGCACATAGAGTACCTCTCCTCTGCCTTTCAGTACATTTGAAGACATACTCAAGAGCTTTTCTACAACAATCTGTTGGATTAAAAATGGAAAATAGCATCTTAGACTGAAAAATTAAACTTCACGGACTTACTTGCAAAAATATCTGAAATATGCAAATACCTCTCTTTATTGACCTGAACTGAAATTTCAAATATCAATAAAACCTCTACTGAATATGAAAAGGGCAGTGACAAACAAATCAACAACAAAGAAGTTTTTATATCATGCAGCAAGTCTCTTTCCCATTTTTAAATACAACTGATAATTCAAGATGTATAAATTATACATAAAATGTTAGGCTACAATTAATAATCATCAGTAAGCTTGATACTCAGACCTCTTCTGACATACATGAACCATATCTGCAAGTAGTGCACTGAGTTTGGGATATTTTTTTCTTGCACTTTTAGGATGCTGAACTTCAGGAAGAACCATCCCTGAGAAAACTGGGCTCCTTATAAAATACTCTGAAAGTGAGGTGTCAAGTTTCCTGAAAGACAGCAAACATATTTATTTACAAATAAATAATTCAACTTACTCCCACATATTTACTCTAGCAGTGTTAATATTTTGTAATAAATTAGTTAACATTGATTTTACATCTATAATTCAAGATTCAACTCAGATTAAGGTAATTCTATTCATATTACGAGATAGATCAATTTAAAGTCAGTTTCATTACTGACTTTTTAAGAAATACCAAATAATTGTTTAGTGAATTATGGTTTCCAAAGTTAAATCATTTTAAAGAAATATTGTTATAGTGAAGGAATATTAATAAAATCTTAATGCTGCTATGGTAAGACCAGTTTAACAAAGTAATATTATAGACTTTATTGTTTTAATCTCATAACAAGCCTTAAAAGGTAAAGGCGCACACTGTACAGGCTACAAACTATCATTTTCTCTAATTTTAAAGCAAGTCTACTGATGATGTATATCTGTAAGATTATGTTCAATGTTTCCTTTATGTTCAATTTTTATGAAAAGTAGCATTCACACAGGCAGACAAACAGAGAAACAGACACACACACAAAGAACTATAAGCTATTGTGTTCTACTTGTTCATATTTCTAAGAATTGGGATCTCTGATTTTCATGCTACATATTAAGCATTCATGTAATATGCAATGTTTATAATGCAAATAGGATTTTGTCCCAGCCTTGCTTTATACATTCTTATTGATCAGGACCATACTCCCAACTTGTCTCTACCTAGAACTCTATTCTAAAGCTCTAGCTACAGGTATCCCGACATCAAATTTCACTCTAAAAATTGAGAATACCACAATATTGCTCACATTATTTTTATTTTACATACATTTTTAAAAGCACAGCAAGGTCATAGTTTCCCCTTTCCCAGTGATATTCTAAATTCTTGTGCCCTTTTTCAGACTCTAATAAATCACTGGAGAACACTTTGAACAACTACTGATCCGTTTCATGTCTTGAATCATAAACAAGTAATTTGATGTCTACTGATCATCGATTATGCTGGTAAGGTCTGATGGAAGCCAAGTCCAAATATATAAGGGGTATTAAATGTCTTTCCCCATCCTGAATCCTTGGCAATTCAGCTAATGTGATTATCTTACTGGGTGGAATTGAAACCCATGCATAAGGTGAGTTCTAGGTCTTTTTTACAAGGAACTTGGCCTAGAACCAGTGTGGATTATGTATTGTCTGTCTTCTCTTTCTTCCTTTTTTGTGTGTGCTATTACCATAAAAGTAGTGCCTCTAGTGAGCAGAGGGAAGATAGAGCCCAAGCCTAGGAAGAGGATGATGGTGGTTAACAGAACTGCTAGTTGTGGTATAGGAATTAATGAAATAGGGACACCAAGATGTGATTTTTCTGGGTTAGAGATATGATGATAATGATGTGTATTTGCAGGGGTTTGTTGTTAATTCTTGAATGTTTCACCTACAATTTTGTTTCCCCCTCCCCTTATTCAGGATTGAAGAGAAGAGAGTTTAATGGAGAAGAATGTCCCAGACAGCTATCCGCATTCTTCTGTATTGTTTCATTTGTATTTATTTGTGTTTAACCATATTTATGCTTAACCTTCTCATCAGAATATAATACTATTAGCATGTGAGATTAGACAGACTAATAACAAGTATAGTAGCATCACATGCATGATGGAAGGGAGAAACCTGAGAATTAGAACTGTTCTCTGTGCTTTAGAGAAACAGCATAAAAACATTGAGTGGTGTGGTTGCAGCCATGCAGAAACGCCACCCACCCCACTTCCTGAGGCTAAGTTAAGCTCACCCCTTCCACAAAGGGACACAGGTTTACAGTCTTGAAAATATGAGTGCTCAATTCCCTCCCTCCCCCCCCCACCCCGGCCAGCTGAGAGAGATGGACTGAGAACATCCATCCATAGACATCCACACCTATATCTCTGCTGGTCATTTGGGCACACCCAGCGCTATTTGACTGGCATAACAACATCCAATTTGGATAGCTGAGCCACCCCCTAGGCTTTTCCAGGAATATACCAATATCCATGAACAGCAACTGTATCCCATTCATGCCCTTAGGCTAAAAAAAAGGAAAGCCAACCCGGAATGTGCATCTGTATGTGTGAGTGGGAGAAGAATACACAAAGAATGGGCATCTAGAAGATGAGGAAGTACGAAGTGATATCCAGGCACATATAACAACTACAGGCAAGTAAGATGGCTGACAGTCAACTGTCAAGACAAAATGCAGGGTAAATGGCCCATCTGTGCTTGATCCCTGCCTGGAATTCAGCTTGGATACTCAATACCAACATTGCTTAAGAGCAGAGCTTGCCCTGGACCTTGGCAACAATTATAAAAGGAACAGCCACGCTAAGGAAGCATGTAAACCCCAATGAATGCAAAAACCGTTGGAAAGAGACAAGGCCTGGATGCCACTTTACAAACTTTTAGCTGTTGTAAGGACTGAGACCCCAATCTTTACATGCTAAACCAACTTGTCAGGGTAAGAGGGCGGAGTTAGGGTAACAGCCAGGGTAACAGCGTGTTGCTGAATAAAGTATTTAGTACAATAAAGATTATGTAACATTTTTATTCTAAGCTGTGGTGTGGCGGCATCATCAGAAGAATTCCTCATGAGAGATCACAATATCATGCTCCAAGCATACAGACGATACTTTAGACATTCAAATAAGTGCATGAAGAAGGAGGTGAAGCAATGAGACCAGTACTTGATACATAATTCCTAGTACCCTGGGATCACAAGCATGCCCTCAAACTCAGGGATGCATCAAGGGGGCAGCAGATACAGCAAAAAAAAAAAAGATAAAGGGAAAAGGGAGAGATGGTTACTGAGGAACACACAGATACAGATCCAACAGTGGAAGCATACAAAGCAGAGAGTTAAAGCAAATCCAGCCAGCAGAGTCATGAACCAGTAGTATGAAGGAGACCCTGCACCAACAGCAAACAGATCCATCTCTTAAGGGAAAAAGAAGAACTTACATGATGCGAGGTTGAATGTAGGGATTGCCTAGAAAAAGAAAGGGGGGAAAAAAAGAAAAGCTCAAAGGAAGGAGCATAGTGTTCTTCTCTCCTCAGGACAACAGAAGTCACTGTAGGAGAAGCTCCACCACTGGGAAGCTCTACCTTAGTAGGGTATGTTAGGTATATAAAATCTATCCATCCTAAGTGTGTGATGAAGACACAGAGGCATTATTAATGATGTCTGAATGTGCAATAATGTCATGTAAATGGGAGGGGAAGACTCGGTGGCAGGAGGTGGTGGATTACAATAAAGTAAAAGAGGTGATCCTTACTATTATGAAGTCACAAAATATGCAAAGATTCCGTGAATATAACTGGAATAGGAAGGAGTGAGAGAACTCTAAGTAAGGCTGAGAGACCTAGCTAGAAAATGATTGCAGCCAGATAGACATGGTACGGATGAAAGTATTTTAGAATAATTCTACAGATCCTGCCAGCTCCTGACTGATTTGGGTGAAAGAGTGTCACTTAGACATAGAAACAATGCAGCCTCCTTAGCTGAAGATTATCTTGCAGTCAGAAAAACTGAGGGAGCTAGAAGGGGGCATGGAGAGGTTGGAAAAAAGAAAAACGGACTGAAAAGGAGGTATGCAGGGGAAAGTGAGGATGAACAAACCAAAGAGAAAATAGATCCTGTTATAAATGTGCAAGATAGGGCACTTAGTTCAAGATTGTCGAATCTTGCCAAGGAAAGGGATCTTTCACAGCCATGTTGCAAGCATCCAGAGAATAAGAAATAACAGGTGAGCTAGATCAATGGAAACCCAGTTGCAGGTTTAGGAAGCAAATGAATGGTTTGTCCTTATTTGATCAAGAAAGACGTGGACAATGAGCACTTTAAAAATGTTTATGTCCATACTAGTCTTGTACTACAATGTAGAGCAAATATACAAGTTAAGGACAAAATAGAAACTATGGAGCTATGCTTGCGGTAGTACTAAACTGCTCCATTGACAGCTAATATGAACAGATTTTCCCAGCTAGACATATCCTCAGAGGGAGGGGTAAGAATAACTACTGAGGTCACCAGCATGTAACAGGAAGAGGAGGTTTCAAAAGCAATAGATGTTTTCCCTTCTCATCCTGATTTGAGTGGGAAAGGATGTGCAAGCCTCCAAAAGGGAAAAAAAAGAAATAGGGAAGCAAATAAAATAGTGGAGAGCTCCTGAATACTGGAGATCTCCCATGGGTATTGATATGGTAAAAAGCAGAGAAGACACTTCTTTAAAAGATTTTGGCAGGAAGTGACAATGTATACAAAGAAGTATCTACTGAATACTAGATACCGTATTTTTTCGGAGTATAAGACGCACCAAGGTTTTTGAAGAGGCAAATTTTTAAAAAAGTAGGTAGGTAGATAGATAGAGGGATAGAGAGGGAGAGAAAGAAAGAGAAATACAGTAGGTAGGTAGGTAGAGAGAGTCAGTAGGTAGATAGGTAGGTAGGTAGGTAGGTAGGTAGATAGGTAGGTAAAGGGATAGAGGGAGAGAAATAAAGAGAGAGAAATACAGTAGATAGGTAGGGAGAGAGTGGGTAGGTAGGTAGGTAGGTAGGATAGAGAGAGAGAGACATACAGTAGATAGGTAGGGAGAGAGAGAGAGTAAGTAGGTAGGTAGGTAGTGGGATAGAGAGAGAAATACAGTAGATATTGTGCCCTGAAAATAAGACAGGGTCTTATTTTCTTTTTACACACAAAATATGGCTTGGGCCTTATTATCAGGGGAGGGCTTATTGTTTTGAGATTGCCGGGCAGCTGCTCTCTTGCGAGCGGGCTCCCAAACAGCTGGGCACAGTCTCAGAGGTGAACGGCTGTGTTGCGCTATCATAGCAGTGCAACACAGCAACCATGAAGCAACCACACTCAGGAGCAGCCACCCAGCAAACCCCCCTTTCCAGCTGGGCACAGCACCATTCACTGACCTAGGGGTATCGCAAAGCCACGTGAGCGCCTGTTCGCCGCCTCCCGGCTGTCGTGGCTTGGCACCTTCGAAATGCCAGTGAAAGGCACTCTACATGGCTGGAGAGGGAGGTTGCACAAGTGGCGTTCCGCTCCCACTCGTGAGCCTCCCAGCCTCACGATGCCCTGGCACAGCTCTCCCGCAGAGACAGAGCACCTCCGCTGCCGCTGCCACCGCCATCCAGCAAGGCTTTTTCAGCAGCTTCTAAACCGAGTCTTTCGGGCAGCGGCCGCTCTGGGAGTCCGCTCTATGGTTGTGAGTCAGCTGCTGGCAGAGCATACTCCAGAGTGTACAACCATAGAAAGTATGCCCAGAGCGGCAGGTAGGGAGAGAGAGAGTAGGTAGGTAGGTAGATGTTTCCAGGTGTATTATCCATGTGCTGGAGAAGGAAATCACTGACAAACCTTAAGTCTTTGTTTCTGCTGGCACAGCACTTGATCAATGTAATTCTCATCAGTAAAGAGCTTTCCAAAAAGGGGGGGAAGGTTTTGCACTCTGCAAACCTCCGAAAAACGGCCCGTTTTTCGCAAAAACTGGCCTGTTTTTTTTTTTTTCAAATAAAATGCATGAATAGCTTTGTGGGGGGCTTGCAGAGTATTCCAAAGAGGTTGGGGGGGAGCAAAAAACGGGCCTGTTTTTTTTTCAAAAAAATTACATGCATAGCCTTATAGAGGCTTATAGAGTGCTGCTGGGGTTGAGGGGGGGGCAAAAAACGGCCCATGTTTTGCTCATTTCTGCCCTCCCCAGCCCCTATGCACGGCCATTTTGGTTGAAGGGGCAGGGCTTCAGGAGGCCAAAATGCTGTATTCGATGTATAAGACGCACCCCAGATTTTCAGCCTCTTTTTTGAGGAAAAAAGGTGCGTCTTATACTCCGAAAATACGGTAGGTTCTGCTGGTCGAAATTGGAACAGATGTCAGTAGACACCGTCAGGTAGTGTCAAGTATGTGGGGAAGGCTGGTTAGCCAAACAGGAGGCAGTACTCATAGTCCAAAGGTATGAGTACTCATCATGCCAGAACCAATTATAAAACCCTCACACCCTTACTGACCCAAACTGCACTCTCACATACCCTCCTCAGCCCTAATCACACTTGCATACTCTTCCAATCCTCACGCACACCCTCCCCAATCCACACTTTTCTCATACCACTCCTAGCTGGAGCTGAACCTCTGGGCCACTCCCTCCCCCATCCAGCAGCAGTCCACTTAGCTGCCTGAAGTCCTGGGTTTTACAGCTTCCTGCCAGCTTCTGCACTGCTTTGGTTGCAGGAAGCTGGGAGGAGTTGCCTTGCATAACACACTTGGAACTCAGTTTACAATGGTAAATGGGACTGCAGGGATTGCCATCACTTAGCAGTGCAGTTGCACTTTAAGATGGCATCATTAGTGATGGCAATTTCAGTCCCAGTTGTCATTTTCAGTTGAGGACTATCTGTAGTGTAATGGAAATAAATTCCCCTGTCTAAGACCTTGGATTTATTTCATTATAATGAGTATTTAGTAATTATTTAAAGTCCTACAGATTGTACACGTACAGTAGAGGTACAATAATGGGTACCTTGAGTAGGGCAATTTCTGAAAATCCAGTTAGGCCAGAACACAAACTAACATTACCTGTCGTAAGGTAACTCTAAGACAATCTGTTGGCTATATCTGTAAGTAAACACAAATTTCTCATCTTGAAGTTAAATAAGGTGAAAAGTTGAAGACTTTATTTCTTTAAATTTTCTCACAGAAAAAACATGGAAAGCGAGGGAGAGAGGAACCTAAACCATGCAGAGTTAGAGGCAACACTTCCAGAACTCTGGATGGAGAGTAACACACCTAGATTTCTAAATGTGATTAAGCCTCGGGCAGAAAAGTAACTCTGAAGGAAATTGGCAACTTGTGTTTAGTACATGCAAAATAAAAAAAATCTGATGATTAATAATTACACTCTTTATGCAAATAACATAAGCAATGTAATTCATCTCAATTGCATGTGTCATCATTTAAATTCTTCTGTTTGGTATCAACTGCATTCACATCACTGAGTGATGTCAGGCCCTATATTAACAAACAATCCTTCCTTGCAACTGTCAGTTAAAATAAGTTTTACGTTTATAATCTGTATGTGTATACATCCCAAAGGGCATACATAGTAAAAATTGATAGAATATATTGCACAAAAAATAAAGGAAGGAGTAAAAAGATAACATATATATTTAGGTCAGTTCTACAATTAATAAATTATGTATCTTAAAATGATTTTATATATACATTTCTAGAAAGCATCTGCTTCTGGCTTTTGGAGTAACCTTGAAGATAATTTACATTGAAATTAGAAATACAGGAAGAAGTATTTAAACATGGTGGGATCAACATGTTCCAATGGCTTTGGAGAGGTTAAGAGATGAGAGGTAGGTACAAATAAAATCAAATCTGTATTTGAAGTCAAGGAAATAAGATAGCATGAAGACCGGATCTACAACTGTTTATGAGGTTGGGGAAAAGAGAAAGTTGCAGGGAGCAAAGTGGTTCAGAAAGTCAACCTTTGGAAGAACCGAAGCTATTTTGCTTCACACTATTTCTAATATATGTATCATAAGAAAATATGGAAATGTTTTGAAGCCAAGGAGAATTTTTCAAGTAAAATGTTTACTGAAAGTGATTTTTTTCAGATAAAGAATATGATTCACCCATTCCCCATAATGAAACTTTTATAGAAATTCCAAAGGCTGAACATAAAGATATATAGGGCTAAATGCATTTATTCTGCACCAATAGATTTGCACCGTATTTGGAGTAACATTAAGAACAGCACTTACCAACTTTGGTCACAATTTTATGAAGTAGATCTAGGTCAGAGCTGCTGGGTAGATAAGGGTTGCCAGTGGCCATCTCGATAATCATACAACCTAAAGCCCAGATGTCCACAGGTCTAAGATCAGGAAATGAACAAAGTGCTCAACAATACAAAGACTAAACTTACAAATGTTTACTTCTTGTCATATAAATGTTCTAAAACAAATTTCTTTCTTTATTATAAATCTTACCATGAAAGGAAGTTCACCAAATTCACACACCTGCTTTAGAACCAGAATTTGGCAGCATTCCTATAATACTCGTATAATCATAAGACTGATGATGTATACAAATGTGTGTGTGTGTGTACACACACACAAACACTATATTGCCAAAAGTATTCGCTCACCTGCCTTTACTCGCATATGAACTTACTGCAAGTGACATCCCATTCCTAATCCATAGGGTTTAATATAACGTCGGTCCACCCTTTGCAGCTGTAACAGCTTCAACTCTTCTGGGAAGGCTGTCTACAAGGTTTAGGGTGTGTTTATGGGAATTTTTGATCATTCTTCCAGAAGCGCATTTGTGAGGTCACACACTGATGTTGGACGAGTTTACGTGGCCTACCACTTCATGGCTGAGTTGCTGTCGTTCCCAAACACGTCCATGTTCTTATAATATAGCTGACAGTTGACTATGGAATATTTAGGAGCGAGGAAATTTCATGACTGGATTTGTTGCATAGGTGGCATTCCTATCACAGTTCCATGCTGGAATTCACTGAGCTCCTGAGAGCGACCATTCTTTCACAAATGTTTGCAAAAACAGTCTGCATGCCTAGGTACTTGATTTTATACACCTGTGGCCATGGAAGTGATTGGAACATCTGATTCTGGTTATTTGGATGGGTGAGTGAATACTTTCAGCAATATAGTGTATAATATAATGTTTCACATTGATACCAAACTGTGTGTTACATCTATCTGGCAGAACCTACTATAGCCCAAATCTCCTCAGCTCAAATTTTGGAATTGTTTTGCTTGTGGTTTTGTAATCAAGAGTTTACCATAATGCAACATTTATACCTCTCTTCAAACTGTAGATTATGTCTATATATTCTGCAAATTGCTGAGACTGAATACTTTTTAGAATTTATCAAAAGAAAAAAGGAAAAAGAAAAGGAAATAAAAGAAAAGAAAAGGAACTCTTCAGCATGTAGCAACAGCCCCTGGGAAATTAGGCAGGGTTGGGCGTGATTAGTATTTGAATGGGAACCTGTAGGGAATGCTAGAGTTAAAGACCACAATGGAAAGCAAACAAACAAATAAACAAGAATCCAGAATAAGCAATGACAAACCATCCCTTATTGTTACTGTACAAAGAAAACTACGGGGCTATTAACGAGGAGTTGAGTCTAAATCAAGGACTTTTTAAAATCAAAACAAGAACTAGAGTATATAAACGTATCAGGGCGCCCTCTAATGTTCCTTTACTATTATTCACCACAAGTAAGTTTATAGATTTTTTGCTTTTGGAGTATTCTGTGTGGCTGTAATTTAATTAAAAATAATTAATGATACACATTTAACAGCCTATGTATTATTTTTTAAAAAATACCTACTTCCCATATGTTGTATCTCTTAATACCAGTTCTGGAGCTCTGTACCACCTTGTAGCTACATAATCAGTATAAATATCACCTGGGGCTGCTAAAGTCCGAGCAAATCCAAAATCGCAAAGCTTAGTTATTCCAGTTTGTGAAACCAAAATGTTTTCAGGTTTAATATCACGGTGAATGACCTAGCAGAAGAATAATGTAATCTGGTTTAAGAACAAAATAAAAATAGGTTGTTTGAAAACAGAATATTAAAAGTTAACTAGTTCAGTAACAAGAATACAAGTTCAGACTGCTAAACATCTAAGAATAAAATAATAACTTCAATTATCTTTGGGAGGTAGAAAAAAATCTAGGTGAATTAGTTGAACTGATGACAGGCTTAAAAAAAGCCTATCTATATTATTAGTAGTTAGTCTTATACTGGTTCAAGCAATAATAGAAAGGATTGAAAAGCAGTTAATACTGAGATCTTAATATGACATCCATTTAATTATTTTCAAAGAGGGTCCAACAAGCTGTTATTATCATTTGGGAACACTACATTCATTTTTTAAACCTAGACTT